>NW_007073064.1:0-774 GCF_000164805.1 Carlito syrichta
AAAAAAAAAGTTGAAAATATCTGCGGGCTGTAGACATGGTTTTTTTTATTTATACTTTGCTCTATTTTTTCAAAATTTTTACTATTTTTTTTGAGGCTACAGATGTTTATGTATTGGCATTTCCCCGCTAAACAAAACAAGAGAAACACAGGAGGAAAATAGGTGGCCACATTAAGTAGACATTCCTAGTTTGTTTTGGTAGCAGGCAAAACACTGATTTCATGAATATATTAAAAAGCAGACTTTTTTTTTGAGTTGGAGCCTCACTCTGTCGCTCAGACTGGAGTGCAGTAGCCGCTCCTGGCCACCGCAGCCTCGACCTGCTGGGCTCCGGTGATCCTTCCGCCTCAGCCTTCCAAGTAGCCGAAATTACAGGCGAGTGCTACCATGTCCGGCTGATTTTTTGATTTATTGTAGAGATGAGGTCTTGTCAAGTTGCCCAGGCGGGTCTCGAACCCGCGGGCTCAGGCAATCCACTCACCTTGGCCTCCCAAAGGACGGGGATTACAGGCCTAGCCACTGAGCCTGGCCCAAAGTAGACTTTTAAATTACCCATTACTCATTATCATCTTTCATTTATTCTCATAATGGCATTATTTATTTATTTGTCTAACCTTTTTTTTTTAGAAATTTGTATCAATACCAGATTAATTTCTAAAATTCTAGAAACAGTGGCATTCTGGGGACACACCAGGCAGTACCTTGTTGGGTAACTGAGTCATGTCTTTGGAATATACATCAGCTGTTTCTGACAGTCTTTGGCATTTTAGGGCT
>NW_007073065.1:0-790 GCF_000164805.1 Carlito syrichta
TTCAGGTGCACGCTACCACGGCCGGCTAATTTTTTTGATTTATTGTAGAGATGAAGTCAGGTGTGAGACTCCAACTCAAAAATAAAAAAAAAACCAAAAAAAATAAAAACTCATGTGAGATGCTCTCAAACATTGCAGGCTCTCCTGTCTTGTACAAGGGTCAGCTCGTGTAATAACTTATATTTTAGTTGTTGCCTTAGAAGAATAGAGTTATTTAGCCCCATATCCAATTTTTGTTTCCACAAGGTAAGAGGGAAAATGGAAGGTTTTGGTACCGGTATCTTCAAAACTTATTGCCCTACACGCAATTTTATTTCATTCATATTCAGAATGATAGAACTCAGTCAATAAAAAAAGAAACTAATCGAAAAACTTGAGAAAACTGAATTTGAAAGGAAGACACAGAGTTGTGCTGACTCACAATTGAGCAGTATTAAAACCATAGAGACAGCTGTTGGTCAGTGATAAAACTCAGTGGAAGCTGACATCAGGAACAAAGAAACAGAAAACAAACTACATTATGTAACAGTAATAAAACATAATTCTGAAAAGATAGCATTGGTAGAAATCATTGGATAAAAATCTATCATGCTCTAAATAGAAAGAAATAGTCTTTTCCCCGTTTGCTAACCATGGAAGACATGTCTGTCTAGGCAGTAGATTTAAAAAACACACAATTATTTGCTAATGTTCACACGAGCTTCCTCAAAATGAACTATTCAGTGTGAAATTTCATGATGGGCACTTTGGAAAGTGGCATGCCATAGCAACACAAGGCCTTACTAAAGTT
>NW_007073066.1:0-765 GCF_000164805.1 Carlito syrichta
CTCAGTAACTATAGCCCAGAAGAAACCACTTTAAAGTGTTGACCCATGTCCCCCTGGTTCCTCAGGGAGATAAGGCCTCCCCTTCCAAGGCAGAAACAAAAGAGCCCAGGCTTGGATGTCAGAGCAGGGAGAGGTGGAAGTCAAGCCGAGCAAAATCAAACAAGAAGACACTGGAAGTTCCTAGAAAACACATATTTTTCTTTTCAGTTATTATGACAGATATAGGAAGATCGACAGAAAATAAAAGTGTCTACATTTTAAATTTCAATAATTTTTAATGAACATAGCATTTTATTTTTACAGCTCAAACTTAATGTAGAAAAAGATCTTTATATCAGAGAGTGTACGGGGCACCCTTTACACAAGTAACTCCATCTGAGAAAAAGACTTTATCTTATTTCCTAAAAGACCTCATGCCAACAGGGACCGGTTGTTTGCCTCACCCAATAGACACCACAGGCAACCGGGTGAGAACAGAACCAGGCATATGCCCTTCCACTGTCAGACCTCATCAGAAGGCTTTGTGACCATAAAAAGAACAGGACTTCACCAGCTCGAAACAGCCACTTGAACAGACACCATCTTGCTGTCCCCATGAAAAGCTCCTGTCATCTTCCACCAGAGACTCTGCCCATATTCTTGCAAGATGTGGATGTGCCATCCAAGTCGGCACAGGAAAACTCCTCCTCACCTTGGCTCTCCCTAACCTGGGTCGCTAACCCTTTCTCCTTTCCATTTTTCGGTTGACATCCCACGTTACTTTGA
>NW_007073067.1:0-897 GCF_000164805.1 Carlito syrichta
AGGGAAGCAAGCTAAATCGTTGGCTATGGACAGCTAGGAAGCGTATCCCCGCAATCAAAGCACACTTCATTGTGGACCAAAACGACTCCCGCTAAGGGTAGGCCAGGCATGGAATCTCCCCCGTCTCATCCAGCACTTTGGCAGACTGAGGAGGGAAGATGCTGGAGCCCAGGAGTTGAAACATGACTGTGTAACCTCAGGCAGCCTCATCTCTATCTCCAAAATGTCATCAATGAGCTGGGCATGGAGACATAGGCTTTTCGTTGCAGCCGCTTGGGAGGATTGCCTGAGCCCCGGAGGTCTACCCTGTGGTTAGGTGTGATTGTACCACTCTAGTACCGTCTGGGCATCAGAGTGAGGCCCTGACTCAAAGAGAAACGCAACCCACAGATGCGGAAAATATATTTGCGAATGTACATCTGACAAGGGATGACCATCTCGGAACTACAAGGAACTGCCACTTGCCGACAAGAAAAAAACAAACAGCCTCATTTCACAGTGAGCAAAAGATATGAACAGACCCATCTCAACAGCACACATACAAGCAGCCACCAAAGACATTTGAAAAAGCTCAGCCTCATTTGTCATCCGAAAATGCAAGTGAAAACGACCTTGAGGAGTCACCAATTTTCAGTCAGGATGGCTATCATCAATCATTCCCAAAACGACAGATGCTGGCGTGGAAATGACACAAAGGGAACACTTCTACACTGCTCGTGGGAGTGTAAACTCGGACCAGCTCTGTGGATAAGCATTTGGTGATTCCTAAACGATCTAAAAATCGACCCTGCCATCCTCCTACTAGGAACGTACCAGGAAGAACGAAATCCCTCTCTCCAAGAGATATTTGCACATGTATGTTTATCGCCACATTGTTCGCAGTAGCAAGAACATGGA
>NW_007073068.1:0-727 GCF_000164805.1 Carlito syrichta
CCAACTGTTTTATAAAAACTAGTTTGAATTAGCATAGAATAGTAAAAGGCAATATATCATGATGTTGGTTTCGGGTGTAAGCATTAAATGATGTTATGTAACTATAAACAATTAAGGGTACATAAAAACTGGATAAGAACTTTATATTTTTCCTTGTGTCTAAAAAATACATCTGTTTGAGAGTGGAGGATGTCCTGTGTGCATCTGGACCTGTTCAGGTGAAAGGCACATGCTACTTTTTGTGTAACCATAGCAGCAGGAGTTCCCATTATGATAACTTTGTGGAGTTTGGGGATAAAAGCCCTGGAATTACACCCATTAAATGGCTTCTACACTAGACAGAGTCTAGTCTCGTTCTTTCTCCCATTTCTCTTTCTTTCTCTTTATTAATCCAGAATAATCGCCCACACTGCCTCAACTTCCAGGGAGCCTCTAAGTCTCTCTGCAGGGGCAGGCCCTCAGCATTTTTACAGATATATAGGTGGAGAATTGTTTTTCCCATTTTGTTGGCTGTATCCCTGCACTTCTGATGGTTTCTTTTGATTTACAGAAATTTATTAATTTGATTAGATCCCACTTGTCGAACTTTCTTCTTAACACATGGGTATTTATGGCTCTGAAGAGGAATTAGTTTCCGGTTCCACTTTCCCTAATGGTGTGTCCTGCGTTTTCTAAGATTATTATAATTTGGTGTTTTACGTTTAGGTCCTTGATCCATTTAGAGTTA
>NW_007073069.1:0-806 GCF_000164805.1 Carlito syrichta
TCTTTTCTAATGTAATATTTGTGTGCGATCTGCAAACTCCAATTTCGTATCACATTGGAGATTTGTTATCAGAAGCTACATCCTTCCTTAACTGCCTCCTGCTTCCCGTTCCGGTCATGGTCCTTCCGCGGAACTTGCTCCATGACACCAGGGTGACTGACTGTCAGTCTGGTATGGCTCCAGGTCCCTCCTTTCCTGGGCACTGCTCTCAAGAGCAGCCTTCACTGGATCAGGCGTAGCTCCTAGACCTCACACCTTCTTCTGTGTAATGGTGTGAAAGAGCTCCATGGAGCTCATGCTGGCACAAGAGCCAAAGATACAACATATTCAAGTCCAAGTGTCTGTATTATTATTCTATGCTATTCTGCCATAGAAGTTCAGTCGACATTTGAACTCCCATGTATGCTAATTATTCAGGACACAGGCTCGAATCTCTTGACAGTGGGCCCTTCGACCCATTGTGGTTGAGGAAATAGGGAGGAGCAGCACGAAAGGAAAATGGGAAAGCTTGATAGGATTGGCCTTCTTTGAAATTATGGGAAGTAATGTGGAAGTTATATTTGAAAGCATTAGAACACTTCACTGAGAATGAAAGCCTTCTTTAGATCTTTTTAGTAAACCGATTTGGATTTTCCCCCTGATTTCCATCCAGTGGCGTCATTAGTGTTTACTTCACTCTGTGTCTTGCGATCATAGGATTACCTAAGCCATTTTCATAATTGTAACCTCTTTAGGTAATCAGCGGGCACCACATTCCCTTGAAGAGTGAAGGCTCATCATTCACTCAATCTTTGACTCAGCAAATA
>NW_007073070.1:0-942 GCF_000164805.1 Carlito syrichta
AATTAAATTACATAAAATTCTAAATGATAAAATCATTAAGACACAAAACAGATCAGTGAATATCAGAAGCCAAAGTTAGAAAGAAGAAATGGACTGCGATAGGAATGTAGGGTGCTAAAACATCATATATTATGGTCTCTCTAGTGGCTACGTCATTGTATGCATTTGCGACAATCCAAATTGTTCAATTAAAATTGACAAAACACCCGGACTCGGTGGCTCAGCCTGTAATCCCGCGCCATTGGGAGGCTGAGGTGAGTGGATTGCCTGAGCCCGCGGATTCGAGACCCGCATGGGCAGTCGAGAACTCATCTCTACAATAAAATCAAAAAATTAGCCAGGCTTGGTAGCGCGCACCTGTAATTCCGGCTACTCGGAAGGCTGAGGCGGAAGGATCGCCGGAGCCCAGCAAGTGGAGGCTGCGGTGGCCGGGAGCGGTCACTGCACTCCAGTCTGGGCGACAGAGTGAGACTCCAACTCAAAAAAAAAAAAAAATTGACTAAACAGCCTGTCAGATATCTCTCATTATAACTGAATTAAAATTTTCAATAAATTTAAAGGACAAACAATTTTTAAGACCCTGAGAATGCAGAATTAAAAAATACCCCCAAACTATTAAATAATGACTAAATACTCTTTAATTGATTAGACTACATTGAATTTGATATAGACCTCCATTTTTAATTTTTTTATATTTAATTATGGGTACATGAATTATATGATAGATTTATAAATTTATGGGGCACATGTGATGTTGGATACATGCATACAAGGATTAATCATCAAATCAGTGCAATTGGAATGTGTATCACCTCAAGCATTTATTATTTCTTTATGCAAAGAGTATTCTCATTCCACTCTTTTCGATATTTTAAAATAGAGAATGTTGTTGTTGTATAGCCAGCCTTTTCTCAATCGAATACTAGGTCTTATTCGTTCTAA
>NW_007073071.1:0-1296 GCF_000164805.1 Carlito syrichta
GGTCATAGAGTGAGTTCTTTGTCCCATATCTCATCACAGAATTTCTAATTTAATTTAATGACAGTGTCCCTGACTGCCTGGAGGTCCTGCATGCAGAGGCTTTCCCTTGTGCCACGGTAACCTGTTGCCCTTGCCACTGATGAAGCACACAGTGAAAGCTTTAGGGAGCTCCGTGCTTCTGCTTAGAGGATGACAGTGACTGAGTTGGAGTTTTTGCTGCAACCTGATTATGGACATCACCATGTTAACTGTAGGTTGTTCCAACTGGGAAAGCTTAGGAACCAGAGTGCCTGCACCACTGCTGAGGAAGGTTCCTGATTTCCTCACATCCTTTGCTTCCTTACAACAAACTCGATTCCCTGAGGTAACATGTGCAAATCATTTCCTCACCACCTGAAAGAGCTTAATGAAGACTTAGACAAAGTAGGAGATTCTTTGCTGTCATCACTTGGGTGAAGTCTGCTCCCTAATCCAGGAACAAGACCTACATTACATCAGAAAGCCCTTTGTGAGCCATGGTAGGTTAAACAGAGCCTTGGTGTACAGGGCAGACTTTAAAATCCACTGTCTCAACATAGACGTCAAAGTAAAATGAAAAACCAGGTGGGCTGTTACAGGGGCACAGTTACGATTCATTCTGTTTCGGCCCATCCTTAATTTAACCATAACACCAAAAAGGGATTCAGAGAGGTTAAGAGATCTCCTCAAGGTCTCATTCATTTACTGACCAAATACATAATGATCAGTGGTAACCAAAGATTGGATACTGCACTAAGTGCAATATATACAGCAGACAATCATGGGCAACCCAAGCTCTCGGGGAACTCCAGGTTTAAAAGGGAGATACAGGTGAGCAAACAGATGGTTATGATGCAGTGAGATCAGAGTCATCAAAGAGAAACATGGACATCGTGCAGGCACACAAGAAGGTCACCTGACCTAGGCTGTCACTGTCATGGGAAGCATCCTGAAGGAGCAGATGGCAAAGCAAACAATGAATCCAGGCACTCCATTCTTGGGAGTGGAAGAACAGCAAGGAATCCCAGGATAGAGCTCTGTCTCTACATCTGTGTTCTTTCAGGGGCATTCACTGGAAGAAAGAATTTGCTGAAAATGTTCTCAGACATGCAGAGTGTTTCCTAGATCTCCTTTCATAAGAATCTATAACTCTATTTTCTTTCATGTCAATTCAAATTCCCTGCCAACTTTTAATTCCAGGATCATCCCACCCATCTTATCTTTCCCCACTGCTCTCAGCACACCCCTCCATTCTGTCAAATCACAGGCATTAATGCA
>NW_007073071.1:2258-3035 GCF_000164805.1 Carlito syrichta
TAAAGTATAAATGCTAAATACTCATAACAGATAAAACTAGTAAAGTATTATTCTAAAACATACAATGTAGACCCCCAAATTGGAATTTACTTATTAAAAAGTGTATTCTTACATATTTAAACTTCAGTCATCTTCAAAGTATTCTTCATTTGATGCTATGCACCTATCAAGATGCTTTTTCCACTGCTTACAACAGTTTAATTCATCACAATTTTGATGCTTTTTAGTGTTTTTCCTGTTTTTTGTTTCTCCTCTTCTACATTGGAAAACATTTCTCTTTGAGGATTTTTCTCCATTTAGGGAAACAAAATAAAAAGTTGCTCAGGGCAAGATCAGGTGAATAGGAAGGGTGGGGCATGGGGATTATACTGTTTTTGTTCAAAAACTGCTGATCACTCAGCACAGGTTAGGCAGGGTGTGTTGTCATGGTGGTAGAATCAGTTAACCTGTTTTCCACAACTCTGGACAATTCTTCCACAATGCAGAATCTCACAACAATGCTAGTTGGCACACTGATTCTGATGGGTTCCTAGAACACTTACCTAACTGGGGAATCCTGTCCTATGAGGGGCCTGTCCTCCAAAAGATAATTCCTACTTTTTAGAGGAGGTCCTCCCTCATATTCCATGAGATACAACTGATAATTAATCATGAAAAATCTAAATATATAATTTTCTCTTTTTAAAAAATAAAATAAATAAATGTTAAAATAAAACATTAAAGGCAGGATGTGCATTAATATCATAATTGGGAGCATTTTTTGCAGATTTTTCTAGC
>NW_007073072.1:0-804 GCF_000164805.1 Carlito syrichta
AAGGATTGACAGTGCTGGAAACTATGGGGGGAGCAGGGAGGGAAAAGGAGGTGGGATTAACGGTAGCCAATATCTGTCTGGGGACAGGGGGCAAACCTTATCAACAAGGGTACCTATGCAATGCAAATTTGTATACCTAACCCTTATCTGTACCCCACAATTTTAAAGTAAAAAATATGTATTAGAATAAATGTTTTAATAATTTAAAAATTAATTTTAAAATAATTTAAAAATAATTTAAAAAATAATTTTAAAATCAAACTCCAACAGATACAAGAAAAAATGTTCCATCTCATTGGTCATCAAGGAGACGCAAATTAAAACTACATTAAGATAACACCTAACTCCAGTCAGAATAGCAATCATCCATAGTACAAAAAATAACAGATGCTGGATAGGATGTGGCAAAAAGGGAACACTTCTACACCGTTGGTGGGAGTGTAAACGAGTACAACCTCTGTGGAAATCAGTGTGGTAATTTCTAAAAGTTCTAAAAATCAACCTTGTATATGATCCTGAAATCCCAGACCTGGGAAAATACCTGGAAGAACTTAGATCACTCTATAACAAAAAGATACCTAAGCACATATGTTTATTTGGAGCATTGTTCACAATAGCAAGAACACGAATCCAACTGTACTGCCCATCAAAAGAGGATTGGTTTAAAAAAATGTGGTTCAGCCAGGCTCGGTGGCTCAGCCTGTAATCCAGCACCTTGGAAGCTGAGTGAGTGGATTACCTGAGCCCGCAGTTCGAGACCCGCCCGGGCAAGCGAGACCAAATCTCTACATAAATAAAAAATCA
>NW_007073073.1:0-833 GCF_000164805.1 Carlito syrichta
GCATACATGCAACATACTTCAAAATGGTAAAAGCCATCAATGAGAAACCCACAGCCAGCATACTCCTAAACAGACAAAAATTGGAACAATTTCCCCTGAAAACTGGAACAAGACAAGGATGCTCACACTCACCCATCCTGTTCAATATAGTATTGGAAGTCATGACCAAAGAAATCAGAAAAGAGAAGGTGAGCAGGGGTATCCAAATAGGAAAAGAGGAAGTCAAGTTATCTCTCTTTACAGACTACATGATTATGTACCTGGAAAACCCAAGAAAATCTGTCAAGAACCTCCTTGCACTGATAAAGAACTTTGACAAAGTCTCAGGGTTTAAAATAAATGTGCAAAAGACAATCATATTTCTTTACACCAATAATAAACAAACAGAAACCCAAATAAAAAGCACAATTTTATTCACAATAGCCACGCAAAAAAAGGAAAACCTTGGCATCTTCCTAACCAGAGACATGAAACATCTCTACAATGAAAACAACATAACACTGCTCAAAGAAATCAACGATGACACAAACAAGTGGAAAAATATCCTATGCTCATAGATTGGAAGAATCAACCTTGTGAAGATGTCCATCTTACCTAAGACAATCTACAGATTTAATGCAGTACCCATCAAATTATCAGCAACATTCTTCTCAGATCTAGAAAAAACAATAGAGAAATTCATATGGATATACAAACGACCAAGAATACTCAGAACAATCCTCAGAAAAAAAAAAAAATAGCAGGAGGTATCACACTACCAGACTTTAAACTTTACTATAAAGCTACAATCATCAAAACAGCTTGGTATTGGTACAGAAACAGGCATATAGACC
>NW_007073074.1:0-856 GCF_000164805.1 Carlito syrichta
CAATCTCACCTCAGACCCCGTAGGACTAGGCACATCCCGTCGCCCGTAGCGACCGCGATCGTGAAGTCACACAACGTCTTCAGCAGCGCGTGTACCCGGAACTCCCGTTAAGCTCCGTCCGCCCCAATCGCCGCGCCGACCTCCGCTTCCGCAACGGGACGTAAACGGTAAGCGATAAGTCCCTTCCGGACGTTCCCGCGCTCAGATCGCAGTCGACTCTGAGGCGCCAGCCACTCTCCCGGCGGGCTCTACGTCGACTCAAACCTCCGGCTCCCATACCAAAGTCGATCTACACGCCGTGACCGTGTAAACCCAGCTCATCCGGCCTTCCGTTCCGCCCGTCTGGCAGTCACTCGTCCATCACAAGTAACTAAGCCCGAGCCCGTGCAAATCGAACCCGAATCAACCCATCAAAGTCTCCGTAACCGCGTCACACAGTCTCATCCAATCCCACGCGCACAAGTCCGTCAAGCCACCCCGCCCCTTCAGAACGACGTAGAAAAGGCGCGTGTCAGCCCGGGTCGGGTCTCTCGTCCCCGAAGTCGCCGCGTCGGCTTCAAACGCGAGCCCAGACTCGAGCCCGAATAAAGTGTGTTCGCATCGGAGCCGGCTCTCTGTGGTCTCCGGGATTTAAAATCTCGGGTCTCACGCCACCAGTCACACTCGTCGTCCCGGCACTTTGGGAAGCCAAAGCGAGTCGACGGCCGGGATCCAGGAGCTCAAGACCAGCCCGGGCAACATAGCGAGATCTCATCCCTAGCAAAAAAAAAACAGAGCGAATTCACGAATACACAAATCAGTCAGGTGGAGTGGCACGCACCCGTCGTCCCAGCCATTCAGGAGGCCGAGGAGGGTG
>NW_007073075.1:0-4217 GCF_000164805.1 Carlito syrichta
TTCTCCCTTCAAATTTTGTGTGGGAGGATACACAATTGCTCTGCCAAACGCATTGACGGAAAAGAGCTGACTGCCTTGGTGGTGCTTGTTTTGAATGTCCGTCTCCCTTGGAAAGTGCTGTGTGAGAAGTGTGCTGCACTGTGAGGTTCTGGCACTGAGTGTGCGTGCTGTCATTCCTCCTTCCCACTTGTTCCCTTTCGTGTATCTTACGCTCTACAGGGTGACTGCTTTGGCGTGCGGCTTGTCAACCTCTCCCATGCGGGAATGCTCATCTCCCCTGTGCCACAATGAGGGATCTGAGACATTCACAGTTACTTGTGGGAAGGCATTATGTGTGACCCGGGGGAATTCTGAATTGCTCTTTCTTGACACCTTCTCCTGTCAGGGAAAGCAATGAGACTGTGGATTGCTGCTGGGAGTGGCCTTTCTTAGGCCTGGGGTGCACGGGCACCTTCCTGGCTTAAGTCTGTGCCCAAGGTGTGCTGCAGTGTCACCTCTTTGCTGTGACTATTATTCTTCATTGCCGCCTGCTGTAACACCTCATTCTCACTCTTTCCCCTTGATTTGTGTTCCTTTCCATAGAGGGCCTTTGCGTACGAGCGTGAAACCTCCGTGTTTCACGGAGAGAAATCTGCAAGACATAGTGCCGCAATGAGTGACACTAGTGCTCCACAGTCACGAGCAGGAGAGCATTATGTGTGGATGGGGAGAATTCTAAGTTGTTTTTCCCTATGGCGTTTAAACCTAATAAGGACTTCCAAGGCTGTGCCGTTTTCATTGCTGAGTAAGCACGGAGAGCCTCTGTTACACAGGGGGTGAAGCTGGGTCTTCCTGGGGACACGCTATTGAAGCCTGCGCTGCACTGCACTTCATTGGCAGTCTGTATACACTGGCTTTGTGCGTGCTCTTCTCCCTGATTCTCAGAGCTCTCCTGTATATGCAGTATACTAGGCGGGGAGCATTTGGTGACCAGAGTGCAACTTCAGCTGCTGCACTGACTGGATCCAGATCTCCACAGCCATGGGTAGCCAAGCATGCTTCATTCAGCGGAGAATGCTGAAAAGTTTTCTCTTTTGACAGGGGCGTCACACATGGAATACAAGGCCTCTGTGGGTTCATTTGCCAGCGAGGCCCGTGAGCCTTTGCTTTCTTTCTGGAAAACAAGAGTCTTCCATGGGAGACATTCCTCAAAACTGCACGTCACTGAATGGGGAGGCAAGAAGTATTATACTTGCTTGGTCTTTTGTGTGACACCTGATTCTCCCTGTTTTTCAACGTATATTATCCTACATTGAGTGCATATTCCTAGCAGAGCTGTATTCAACTTGTCCTGTATAAAAAGTTCACACCTCCATGGTGCCACACTGAGCGAAATGACCGATTCACTGTTACCTTTGGGAAAACATTATTTGTTCACCTATTGAATTCTAAAGTGTTTTTGATATTACATGTCTGTCTGCTCTTCCGTTGGTATTTACGAGGAAGAGCTGACAGGCTTCGCATGCTTGTTGTGAGTGTGCATCATCTTGGGAAATGCTGTGTCCAATGTTTTCTGCATTGTGATGTATTTTCCAGTAGTTTGATTCTTGTTTGGTGTATGGTGTAATAAATGATTCTCAAGGTATGTCTTGAATGAGCATAGCCGAGCGTTATGTCGATACTTCACATGTAGGAATGAACATGTCAATTGTGTCACACTGAGTCAAATGAGTTCTACACACTCAATTGCAGAAAAGCAGTGCTTGCCTTCTGTTTGAATCCTAAAAAGTTTTACCCGTTCGCGTTCTGTAGGCTACGAAATGCAGTCACTCTCGCGTTGGCCTTGCTGAATATGCGTAAACGGCCTCTGTGAGGCTTGTTGTTGTGTATCTTCCTTGGGAAGGAGGTTTTCAAAATGTGCAGCACTCTTTATGGGCTATCTATGTTATTCTATCTTGGTGCACGCTGCAACACATGAGTCTGAGTCTCCCAGTTTTCTTCTCATTTGTACTTAGGCTCTGCAGACTTTCTTTGTTTGACCTAAGAATTCTTTCATAGGACACACTTTGCCAATGTGTAGTTGAACGCTGCCACCCAGGGGGTGATGGGAACCCCACAATGGAGCAAGAATGCATTACTTGGTGAATTCCCTTGGTGCATTCTGAAATGTTTCTCCTTTTCAAATTTTTGTGTGGGAGGATACACAATTGCTCTGCCAAACGCATTGACGGAAAAGAGCTGACTGCCTTGTTTGTGCTCATTTTGAATGACCATCTCCCTTGGAAAGTGCTGTGTGAGAAGTGTGCTGCACTGTGAGATTCTGGCACTGAGTGTGCGTGCTGTCATTCCTCCTTCCCACTTGTTCCCTTTCGTGTATCTTACGCTCTACAGGGTGACTGCTTTGGCGTGCGGCTTGTCAACCTCTCCCATGCGGGAATGCTCATCTCCCCTGTGCCACAATGAGGGATCTGAGACATTCACAGTTACTTGTGGGAAGGCATTATGTGTGACCCGGGGGAATTCTGAATTGCTCTTTCTTGACACCTTCTCCTGTCAGGGAAAGCAATGAGACTGTATATTGCTGGTGTGAGTGGCCTTTCTTAGGCCTGGGGCGCACGGGCACCTTCCTGGCTTAAGTCTGTGCCCAATGTGTGCTGCAGTGTCACCTCTTTGCTGTGACTATTATTCTTCATTGCCGCCTGCTGTAACACTCATTCCTCACTCTTTCCCCTTGATTTGTGTTCCTTTCCATAGAGGGCGTTTGCGTACGAGCGTGAAACCTCCGTGTTTCACGGAGAGAAATCTGCAAGGCATAGTGCCGCAATGAGTGACACAAGTGCTCCACAGTCACGAGCAGGAGAGCATTATGTGTGGATGGGGAGAATTCTAAGTTGTTTTTCCCTATGGCGTTTAAACCTAATAAGGACTACCAAGGCTGTGCCGTTTTCATTGCCGAGTAAGCACGGAGAGCCTCTGTTACACTGGGGGTGAAGCTGGGTCTTCCTGGGGACACGCTATTGAAGCCTGCGCTGCACTGCACTTCATTGGCAGTCTGTATACACTGGCTTTGTGCGTGCTCTTCTCCCTGATTCTCAGAGCTCTCCTGTATATGCACTATACTAGGCGGGGAGCATTTGGTGACCAGAGTGCAACTTCAGCTGCTGCACTGACTGGATCCAGATCTCCACAGCCATGGGTAGCCAAGCATGCTTCATTCAGCGGAGAATGCTGAAAAGTTTTCTCTTTTGACACGGGCGTCTCACACGGAATACAATGGCTCTGCGGGTTCATTTGCCAACGAGGCCCGAGAGCCATTGTTTGCTTTCCGGAAAACAACAGTCTTCCATGGGAGACATTCCTCAAAACGGCACGTCACTGAATGGGGGGGCAACAAGTATTATACTGGCTTGGTCTTTGGCGTGACACCTGATTCTCCCTGTTTTTCAGCGTATGTGATCCTACATTGAGTGCATAGGCCTAGCAGAGCTGTATTCAACGTTTCCTGTATACAAAGTGCACAACTCCATGGTGCCACACTGAGCGACGTGACCGGTTCGCTGTCATCTTTGGGAAAGCATGATTTGTTCACCTATTGAATTCTAAAGTGTTTTTGATTTGACCTGTCCGTCTCCTATCCAAAGCCATTGCTCTTCCGTTGGCATTTACGAGGAAGAGCTGACAGGCTTGGCTTGCTGGCTGTGAGTGTGCATCAGCTTGGGACATGCCGCGTCAAAGGTTTACTGCATTGTGAGGTGTTTTCCAGTAGTTTGATTCCTGTGTGCTGTACGGTGTAATACACGATTCTCAAGGTACGGCTTGAATGAGCATAGCCGAGCATGTTATGTCGATACTTCACATGTAGGAATGAGCATGTCAATGGTGTCAGACTGAGTGAAATGAGTGCTCCACACTCACTTGTAGAAAAGCAGTGCTTGCCTTCTGTTTGAGCCCTGAAACGTTTTACCCCTTGGCGTTTCTCTAGGCTAGGAAATGCAGTCACTCTCGCGTTGGCCTTGCTGAATAAGCGTAGACGGCCTCTGTGAGGCTTGTTGTGCATGTGCATCTTCCCGGGGAAGGAGCTTTTCAAAATGTGCAGCGCTCTTTAGGGGCTATCTATGTTATTCTCACTTGGTGCATGCTGCAACACATGAGTCTGATCTCGCGGTTTTCTTCTCATTTGGACTTCGGCTGTGCAGAGCGCCTCTGTTTGAACTAAGAGTTCTCTCATGGGACACGCT
>NW_007073076.1:0-1678 GCF_000164805.1 Carlito syrichta
GCTGTTTCCCTATGTCGTGCCTTGGCCGAAGAGTGCAGACATGGAGGCATTTGTAACTTGTGCTCGAGCCCATGTGACAACTCAACCGCTCTGTACTGTACACTCACATTCACACACTCGCACACACTCTCGAACTACTCTGCTCAGCTGGACTCTCAGAACCCTGCTGAGGCTGGGCTGGGTGGGATCCCAATGTATTTCTGAAAGAGCACTCAGCCAGCCTCTTCTGATGCACAACCAATAATGGACATGCAACTTTACACAATTTTGGCCACCTACCAAACCTTAAACAATGTAAGACCAAAGAGTCATGACCATAGAAAAATGCGATGCCATACCCTAACACTAATTATTTTGAAATTGGGTGGAATCATTTTGAAGAATAAAGCATTACGCGTATGCAAATAGCTGAACAACTGATCCTTATGTATTTTTAATTTACAATTTCCAGGTGTGGAATTCATGAACTTAGACTGCTGTCCTTATTAACAAATTGCGAAAAAATGGTGTTAAGACTTAAAGATTTTCTGTTACCTTTCCATCTTCTTACATCTCTAGTGATTGTTTAGGTCCATAGATTTATTGTTAAGCAACAAAAGAAATGTCACTGTGACCCACACTTTCATCATGCTGATTTGAGTTGAGTATCTAAAAACAAAAAGTTCACCCCTGCTGGATTATTCATCTAAGTTACTTCCCTGAATATATTAATTATATGTCAATAGTACTCTGTGTTTTTTCAATACATTGTGTCATTTGATCCTCAAAACAATAGATAAATGAATATCTTCCCTCAACTGCAGAAATGAGACACTGTAGCTTAAAAAATGACAATGTGTTCAAGGTATATTGCTAAATCTGTTGAAGATCTCCGCTGGTCCATAGATACTAATCTCATGTTGCTGATATTTTGCCACTCTGCCTGCTTAAAATAAATATTCACGTCTAAGAAATGAACACTTGCATCTAATGAAATGTCAAAATGATATTTACAGCATAATTATTTGCTATTTCATTTACTCTTTCATATCAACTGACACTTTTTAACATGTTCACTTCTGCACAATTACCTGGGAAAAAATAACTCGAACCAAATTGAAAAATTACCATAACTTCTCTTTCAATTCGTGTGGTGGAAGTAGAGACTGCTGGGCTACCATTTATTCTTTTGGGTTGATGATATCTTCTGTGACTTTTCCCATCCAATGAACTTCAAAACAGGAAAATTAAACTATTAACAAAAGAGACTGCCTTAGAAATTTCAAATTATATCAACAGAGATATATCCTGATTAGATAAAAATATGAGATCACCGGAAACTTAGTACTTGAAAGATTATTCATATACACTGAAGGTCTACAGAGCTGTATTTAAATTACATCAGGGTGATGTTATTTATCCAAAAATTTCTGCTAGCTGATATGGCAATTCATGAATCATTATGGTAAAATATTTATAAATCAACGCGTTGTTCCCTGGTATAAAATATACACTGAAACTCTATCATCGTACTTAGTTTGGACTCTAAGGAGCCTGTGTAATGTATTTCAGAAGACTTGCACACCCCCACATCATTCCGGATTAATAACCATACAAACAAGGAATAATGTACTCCACTCCAGGAAGCCTCAGTGATACATCAATCTGACCTTTGCTTAACACTTACTGCTTACTTCTC
>NW_007073077.1:0-814 GCF_000164805.1 Carlito syrichta
CCGCACCAGCGTTTCAGTCCCTATGCAACATTACGCTGCCTGCATCTAGCCTAGATTACCACCTGCCCCCTAAAAATAGCTGGTGAGCATGTTCAACAGGCTTAACCCCTTGCTTCCACGGGCAGGTCTTAAATCAGACCCAACAAGGCTTCTGCGTGTTAGTCCAATTACTTCCAAAAATTCTCTACCACTCAGATGAGGATATACTCCGGTGGTTTACCCCAGGTATCCACCGGAGAGACAGAAGAGAGCCGGTCACCGCCATTTCCATGGCAGTTCTTCTTGGACTTGGACTAACAAGGAGCCGGAACGGGTATTGCCTCCCTAGCTACCCAAAGTCACTATTATAATGGCCTTAGGGCTGCTATAGACATAGACATCGAGAGAATTGAATTTTCCGTCTCTTACCTTCAGGAATCCCTTACCTCGTTATCCGAGGTGGTCCTACAGAACCATAGAGGGCTAGACTTGTTATTTCTGCAGCAGGGAGGAACATGCGCCACCCTAGGAGAAGAATGTTGTTTCCACACGGACCACTCAGGTATTGTCAGGGAATCCATGGCTAAGGTAAGGGAAGAGTTAGCTGAACGCAAAAAAGAACGAGAGCAACAACTCAATTGGTTTGAAGCATGGTTTAAGCACACACCCTGTTATACTACATTAATTTCCACCGTAGCTGGCCCTTTAGCTGTTTTAATTCTCCTACTCATTTTTGGGCCTTGCATCATCAACAGGCTTATAGCCTTTGTAAAGCCTGAGTCAGCACCGTTCAACTCATGGTACTTCAAACAGCAATACCAGCCACGCGGCACTC
>NW_007073078.1:0-859 GCF_000164805.1 Carlito syrichta
TTCTTGTCTTTCTTTGGGTTTTGGAGTTGGTTCATGTGTGTTTTTAATCTTTTGCCTGTACTCTTGTGAAGAATGCTGTTGTTCTTTTTTCTTTTTCTTCTGTGTTCAGTACTTTCTTAAGTGTTTCTTGTAGAGGTGGCCTGGTAGCGGCGTAGGTTCGTAGGGATTGGATGTCTGGAAAAGATTTCAATTCTCCCTCATTTATGAAGCTTAGTTTGGCTGGGTAGGTTATTCGTGGTTGAAATTGTTTCTCTTTTAGAACTTTGAAGATAGGGCTCCAGGCTCTCCTGGCCTGAAGGGTTTCTGTTGATAAATCTGCTGCTATTCTAATTGATTTTCCCTGGTAGGTAGTCTGGCCTTTTTCTCTTGCTGCCTTTAGGATTTTTCCTTTCATAGTTACTTTGTTTAGGCGAATTATTATGTGTCTGGGAGTTGGTCTTCTCGTTTGTTGTCTTGCAGGGGTTCTCTGAATCTCTTGTGTTTGAATTTTTTCATCCTTAATGAGATGAGGGAAGTTTTCTTGAATGATTTCATGAAATGTTTGTTCCAGAGTGGCTTCGGTTTCTCTTTCTGCCTCAGGAAGCCCAATTATTCTTAGGTTTGGTCTCTTGAAGTGATCATTCATCTCTTGCAGGTTTTGTTCTGTCTTTTTGAGCTTCTTTTCTATGCTTTTGACAGTTTGGGTTAGTTCTGTGTTTTGGTCTTCAAGCTCTGAGATTCTTTCTTCGGCTTGGCTGATTCTGCTTTCCATGCTTATTAGTCTGTTGTTCATTTCCATCACAGTATTCTTTACTGCTGTCATTTCTGACAACATCTCCTTCCTATTTTCCTCTTGTCTCTCCTCAATTTTTTAATTCTC
>NW_007073079.1:0-891 GCF_000164805.1 Carlito syrichta
TTGAGCAGTGTTTTGTAATTTCATTGTAAAGGTCTTTCACGTCTCTGGTTAGGAAGATGCCATAGATATTTCATTTTTTTGTGCCTATTGTGAATGGAATTGTGTTTTTTATTTGGGTTTCTGTTTGTTTATTATTGGTGTAGAGAAATGCGATTGTCTTTTGTACATTTATTTTGTATCCTGAGACTTTGCCAAAGGCCTTTATCAATGTAAGGAGGCCTTTGACAGATTCTCTTGGGTTTTCGAGGTACATAATCATATCATCTGCATAGAGAGATAACTTGACTGCCTCTTTTCCTATTTGAATACCTCTGATTGCCTCCTCTTCTCTGATTGCTCTAGCCAGGACTTCCAATACTATGTTGAACAGGAGGGGAGAGAGTGGGCATCCTTGTCTAGTTCCAGTTTTCAGGGGAATTGGTTCCAATTTTTGTCCATTTAGGAGTATGCTGGCTGTGGGTTTCTCATAGATGGCTTTTACTATTTTGAGGTATGTTCCCCGTATGCCTAGATGTTCAAGGGTTTTTATCAAGAAGGGGTGCTGGATTTTATCAAAAGCTTTTTCTGCATCTAATGATATGACCATGTGGTTTTTGTTTTGACATCTGTTGATGTATTTAATTACATTTATGGTTTTACGAATGTTAAACCAGCCTTGCATGCCAGGAATGAAGCCTACTTGGTCATGGTGGATGATTTTTGAAATGTATTGCTGAATCCGGTTTGCTAGGATCTTGTTGAGAATTTTAGCATCTATGTTCATCAAAGATATTGGCCTGTAGTTCTCTTTCTTTGTTGGATCTTTACCTGGCTTGGGTATTAATGTGACGTTGGCCTTCATAAAATGATTTGGAGGAGAGTTCCCATCTTTTTCAATTGCCTGGAATACCT
>NW_007073080.1:0-807 GCF_000164805.1 Carlito syrichta
ATTCCTTCCCCATGTTCCCAAGTACCCAGGCCCTGGATGCTAACTTTATCATACAGCATTAAACTGCTTGTCTTGTTCCTTCTCTCCCACTGACCAGTAGCAAATTCATTGTGTTGTTCATCTTTGTATCCCTACCAACTAGGGCTAGTGCCTGCAGTAGCAGACCTATTCAAATTAAGCAAATCCAAACAAACATGAAACCCCCACTTAACTGAAGGAAGGCTGCTGGTTCCTGGACATAGAAGTAATTTGTTCAGACAGTCGCTGTGCTATAGGAGTTTACAGGTCAGCGCTGGACCCATTCTGTCCACTGCAGTTAGTGAGCTGCCAGAATCGAGTCCTGTGGTCAGACCCAGGGACAACAGAGCAACGCACTGCCATCGGAGGTGGAAAGGGCCAAGGAAAAGGATTCATTCTTCTCCTCCACAAATATTTGTGTCAATCATCGTAGCATACGCAGCGCTTAATATCCATGAAACACCAGGTGATGGGATGCAACAGCAAAGAAAACTGCGGTGGCACATGTCCTGGTGGACATCACTGTGTGGCGAAAGATGACAGGCAGTGGACGGAATTATGTAAAATTATGCTAGATGTGGAGCAGAAAAAATAACAGAGGGTTGAAATTCTCTAAGACGTGAGCTCCTTTGGCGGGGGCAGCCGTGAGCGGGCTTTGAGCAGGAGTGGTCATGAACGGTACAGTCTGCAGCGGGTGGGAAGACTGCAGGCAAGAGAGCTGGTGATTTTAGATGCAAATATTTTCTGCATGGCTGAAAGAGAGTGGGGCATTCACTCGGGACCCTCGGA
>NW_007073081.1:0-1129 GCF_000164805.1 Carlito syrichta
CCTGATTTTTGTCTTTTAGATAAAGTGGGTTTATTTTAGGCAGCATGTACTTTGTTCTTTCTTTCTTTTAATCCAACCTGACAATTTCTGTCTTTTATTTGTGTTGTTTAGAGCATTTATATTTCATGGTGTTATTAGTATAAGTGACTTAAAATCTACTGTTTTGCTATTTGTTTTTTATTTGTCCTTTGTTCTCTTTTCCCTGACTTCCTCTGGATAAATTGAACAATTTTTGTTAATTTAGTTTTTTGTTCATTGTTGGCTTATTCCTTTAAAAAGCAGAGGTTGACTTAGTACTTTTAGTATGCATTGTAAATTTATCACAATCTGTCTTTAAGTAATATTAGACTACTCCTCATATAATGTAACAATTGTACAAGGCTGTATTTCTATTTCTCCCTTCCTAGGCTTTCTATTATTGTTGTCAGGACTTTTATTTCTACATATGCTTTAGACCTCAAAATACACTGCTATTAATTCAGCTTGCTTGAAACAATTATCTTAATTTTTTTTTCAGAGATAGGATGTTGCTCTGTTGCCCAGACTAGAGCGTAATAGTGCCATCATAGCTCACTGCAGCCTCTAACTCCTGGGCATAAGTGACCATCCCATCTCAACCTCCTGAGTAGCTGGGATCACAGACATGTGCCACCATGCTTGGCTAATTTTTAAACTTTTTTGGAAAGATGGAGTTTCTCTATATTCACCAGGCTGGTCTCATAGTCTTATCTGTATATTAAAAATTTCTTGGCAATTTACTTTTATTGCACTATTGGATTTACTCCCTCTTTTAATCTTCTCTGACTTTCCTGGACCTACCTCAATTTGCCTGGTAGCTTTTCTAGCACATGAGCCCAGGATATGTTCCTCGACTCTACTGTCAAGGAAAATACCTGGTGCATAATGAGCTGATAGATGGATTTTGACAGTGACAAACTAAATTTATTGTCACTCAAGACATGTTAATTGAACCCTGTTCACGCTAGAAACTATGTTAAACATTTTGAGGATAAAGAGACCTGAGGAGGACCAATCAACTGTTTTGATTTGCTCAGAATTCAGGGGTGCATGGATATAGAAATTTTAGTGCTAAAACTGGAAAAATCCCAGGCAAACTGGGATAGGTTTT
>NW_007073082.1:0-695 GCF_000164805.1 Carlito syrichta
TTCAGCAGGAACTCCAGCAGGTTGTGGTTCTTCACCTTACAGGGTGATCCAAACCCAATCTTTGTTTCTGAAAGGACTGGGCCTGGGTTGGATTTAGTTTTGCCCTGAACTTACTCCTAGAGCATGGGGATAGTAAGAGACACTCTGAGAGATCTCCTGTATTCCAGATGTACTCTTTTTTGTTTTGTTTTGTTTTTGTTTCTGTTTCTGTTTTTTGAGTTGGAGTCTCACTCTGTCACCCAGACTGGAGTACAGTAGCCGATCCTGGCCACTGCAGCCTCGACCTGCTGGGCTCTGGTGATCCTTCCACCTCAGCCTTACAAGTAGCTGGAACTACAGGCATGCACTACCACACCCGGCTAATTTTGTGATTTATTGTAGACATGATGTCTCACCAGGTTGCCCAGGTGGGTCTCGAACCCACGGGCTCATGCAATCCACTCACCTCAACCTCCCAAGGCATGGGATTACACACTGAGCCACCGAGCCTGGCAGATGTACTCTTTCTTGCTTTCTGTGTAGTAGCCCAGGTTCCCTTGTCTGGATCAATCACTCCAGCCGATACCATAACTCCCTTCTTGAACTCTTCATTCAAAGGCATAAGAAACCCCAAATGGCCACGTGGTAGTCTTAACCTCTGGTTTAATGGGAACAGTCCATTTAGAATTAATATCTTCTATACCAGAAGAGAATAA
>NW_007073083.1:0-1071 GCF_000164805.1 Carlito syrichta
CAGAAGGATCGCCAGAGCCCAGCAGGTCAAGGCTGCGGTGGCCAGGAGTGGCCACTGCACTCCAGTCTGGGTGACAGAGTGAGACACCAACTCAAAAAAAAAACAAAACAAAAAAATAAAAATAAAGAATTACTAAACAGGTAATGTTTTGTGTTGAACTGTGTGCCTCTAAAATTCATCTGTAGAAGGCCTAATCTTCAATATCTCAGAATGTAATCTTACTCGGAAACAGGAGAAAGACCCCAAAAAAACAAAATTGTCTTTTGGAGAGTGGGTTCCCTGTAGTACAAATGACCCCCACTAGGTAAGTGTCTTAGGAACCCATCGGCATCAGTGTGTCAGCTAGTATACTGAGAGGTTGCATTCAGCTTCAGTGAATTTTTGTTATGATTCTTTCAACACATTTGCCCATTTCATGATAGGTGATTTACAGGTATGTCTGTCCACACCATTGAATGTTCAGCAGTTTTTGACCAAAAGAAGCTGGAACCTAATGCTCCACCTTCCCTGTTCACCTGATCTCATTGTAACCAAATTTTTCTTTGTTTCCACAGATGAAAAAAAGTCCTCTAAGAGAAACATTTTGCCAATGTAGAAGAGGTGAAATAAAAAATGTCAGAGGCACTAGAAGGCACCAAAATGGATGAGCTCAAAAACTGTTTTGAGCAATGAAAAAAGTGTCTCAGTAGATATACTGCATCACACAGAGAGTATATTGGTGGTGACTGAAGTCTAAACATGTGAAGACAAATACAAAACATTTTATAAATAAATGCCTTTTTTTTGAGGTCCCTCCTTTTAGAATTGCTTTGGATATAATTAGTTAAGATGAGGTCATATTGGAGCAATGTGGTTCTCTAACACAATATGACTAATGTTCTTATGAGAAGAGGAAATCTGGGCACATACAGCAAACAAGGAATGTACCAGGTGAAGATGAAAACAGAGATGGGGGTGATGCATTTACAAGCCAGAGAATATCTAAACTGCTGGCAAACCCTCAGCAGCTGGGGAAAGGCATGAACCAGATTCTCCCTCAAAGTCCTCGGGGTAAGCAACCCTGCTGACACC
>NW_007073084.1:0-735 GCF_000164805.1 Carlito syrichta
CCTGCTGGGTCGACGCGATCCTTCCTCAGAATCCTGCCTGCGAGCACCGAGGCGCAACGCGGTTCCGCCTCCCGGGCCGCGGCCTCCCACGGAGTGCTTCGGACTCCCGCGCTGCGGGACCCCAGAGTGTGGCTCGCGGCGACTGGGACGACCGCGGAGCTGGGCCCCCCGCTGGCCGCGGAGCTGGGCCCCCCGCTGGCGGCGGAGCCGGGCCCCCCGCAGGCGGCGGATCTGGGGCCCCCCTACCACGTCGAGGGAACGTGAGTCAGGCCGCTCTTGGACATGGACCCTTAACCGTGAGTTCACAGACTCTTCTTTTCTTGTATTTTCTTACCTGTGTTGTGGCTTTTGCTGGACGTGGAACTGCTGGATTATGCATGAGAGTATCCAGTTTTCTGAGAAGTGTGTGTGGAAGGACTGCCCTATTCCCACGGAATGTATGTGGCCATAAATGTGTCCACTGATTCCTCAGTGTTCGTTCTGTTCCATGGATCAATCGTTAGGGTTTTATACCATTGCCTCTGTGTTTGGTTTCCTGGACTTTGGTGAAAGCAGAAAGTGTGAAACCCTAAACTTTGCCCGTTTCGAGGACAGTTTGGGCTATTGCAGGTCTCATGCAATTCTACTGAAATACAAGACATTTGGGTTTTGGTCGAGATTTCTTTCTGTTCTTAATGCGTTGTGTAGTAGTGGCATCTTCCCACGTCATGGTTTTTATTTATTGAACCCAGTATG
>NW_007073085.1:0-1811 GCF_000164805.1 Carlito syrichta
CATCCACACACACATATTTGAATGTACGCTCTTGGACCGCCCTTTGTTCGGATGGCTTTGTGGGTCTCTCGGGTTTCCGGTTCTGTCTTGGAAGACTCCTAGCAAGGGTCGGGGACCTGGTACCTGCTCAAAGTCCTGGTACCAGGCCTTCCAAGACTCAAAAAACAACTCAGAAAACAACACAAAAAATTGAAAATCCATGAAGTCACCACTCAGTACAAGTAATAGAAGACTACTTTAAAATATTCACCTCGTTCCCCCGGGAGTTCCCCCACTCCCGTCCACCGCAGCCTCGACCTGCTGGGCTCCGGCGATCCTTCCGCCTCAGCCTTCCGAGGAGCCGGAATTACAGGCGCGCGCTACCATGCCTGGCTACATTTGAGGCTTATAATTATTCTGTTTTTCTTAAATTTTTGTTCTCCATAGATACCATATGTAGGTAGTGTATTATCAAGGTTCATAAAGAAAACATGGAATTATATATACTCATCAGGAATCTGCATCTACATTATGTTTTTAAGCTCTATAAATACGAATGCTGCATGCAATTTTTCCTTAATATGTACACAATTCATGTAGCCATTCATTTTTCTGATAAATAGCAAAATATGAAAAACAAAATAAATGAGTGTTTTGATTTATTTTTGTTACATGATATACTTAGTGTTTTGTAAACCTCTTCTAGGTAGTTTGCTCTGTGAAAATGTAGGTAAATATTTCACTGAGTATATTGAAAAAATATTTTTTATTTTTAGTATATTTATTTATTTATTTTTGAGTTGGAGTCTCACTGTCATCCAGACTAGAGGTCAGTGGCTGCCTCCAGCCACTGCTGTCTCGACATGCTGGGCTCCGGCGATCCTTCCACCTCAGTCTTCCAAGTAGCTGGAACTACAGGCGCATGCTACCATGCCCGACTAATTTTTTGATTTACTGTAGAGATGAAGTCTCGCCAAGTTGCTCAGGCAGGTCTCGAAACCGCGTGCTCAGGCAATCCACTCCCCTCGGCCTCCCAAAGCGCTGGGATCACAGGCTGAGCTACCGAGCCCAGCAAGAAATATTTTTTAAGGATCATGTATGAATTTAGACTGTATCTCAAAAGTATTGATCTCTTAGACAAGATCATATGTATATACTACACTATTCTTTATCTTGAGGGCATGTGACTCTACATACATAAGCATGTAGCATACGTACACATGTGTATTCATATTTGGAGGTGTTTTCTAAATAGGAAGAGGCAATGAACCAACCATGTTGTTCTTTCAGACTTGATCCCCAAAACTTTTCCTTTCTTCCATTTATGGTGAAATCTAGGAAAGAAAATACCGTCATTAATAGAAGCTGATAATGACACATGAATACAAGAACTTTGTACTTGAAAATTAATCTATGGGATTTTTGGCTGTGTCTATTACCAAAATCGCTACTCTTTAATCATAAAACACAAACAAGGAAATATGATCCTTGTCTGTCCCGCAGGTTTAGCTCATGTGAGAAAAAAAGTCTAATCAATAGTCTGCAAATGAGTACAAAAATATAGTTAGAATGAATAAGACCTAGTATTCGATTGAGAAAAGGCTGGCTATAAAAAACAACATTCTCTATTTTAAAATATCGAAAAGAGTGGAATGAGAATACTCTTTGCATAAAGAAATAATAAATACTTGAGGTGATACACATTCCAATTGCACTGATTGATGATTAATCCTTGTATGCATGTATCCAACATCACATGTGCCCCATAAATTTATAATCTATCATATAATTCATGTACCAATAATTAAATATAAAAAAATTAAAAATTGAGG
>NW_007073086.1:0-843 GCF_000164805.1 Carlito syrichta
ATGCCAACGGAAGAGCAATGGCTTTGGATAGGAGACGGACAGGTCAAATCAAAAACACTTTAGAATTCAGTAGGTGAACAAATCATGCTTTCCCAAAGATGACAGCGACCCGGTCATGTCGCTCAGTGTGGCACCATGGAGTTGTGCACTTTGTATACAGGAAACGTTGCATACAGCTCTGCTAGGCCTTTGCATTCAATGTAGGATAATACACGCTGAAAAACAGGGAGAATCAGGCGTCACGCCAAAGACCAAGCCAGTGTAATACTTGTTGCCCCCCCATTCAGTGACGTGCCGTTTGGAGGAATGTCTCCCATGGAAGACTGTTGTTTTCCGGAAAGCAAACAATGGCTCTCGGGCCTCGTTGGCAAATGAACCCGCAGAGCCATTGTATTCCGTGTGAGACGCCCGTGTCAAAAGAGAAAACTTTTCAGCATTCTCCGCTGAATGAAGCATGCTTGGCTACCCATGGCTGTGGAGATCTGGATCCAGTCAGTGCAGCAGCTGAAGTTGCACTCTGGTCACCAAATGCTCCCCGCCTAGTATAGTGCATATACAGGAGAGCTCTGAGAATCAGGGAGGAGAGCACGCACAAAGCAAGTGTATACAGACTGCCAATGAAGTGCAGTGCAGCGCAGGCTTCAATAGCGTGTCCCCAGGAAGACCCAGCTTCACCCCCAGTGTAACAGAGGCTCTCCGTGCTTACTCGGCAATGAAAACGGCACAGCCTTGGTAGTCCTTATTAGGTTTAAACGCCATAGGGAACAACAACTTAGAATTCTCCCCATACTCACATAATGCTCTCCTGCTCGTGACTGTGGAATACTTGTGTCACTCATTGCG
>NW_007073087.1:0-814 GCF_000164805.1 Carlito syrichta
GTTACCTCTCTTTTCTAACAATATGATCCTCTACCTCAAAAATCCAAGAAAAACTTTTAAAAACCTCCTTGCACTGAAAAAGGACTAGCAGTCTCTGGGCACAAAATCAATGTGCAAAAGATACTTGTATTCATATACACCAACAACAAACAGGCAAAGAACCAAATAAAAGGCACAATCCCATTCACAGTCACTACCAAAAAAAAAAAAAAAAAAGAAAATAAATAAATAAATAAATAAAAAGAAATACTTGAACATCTTCCTAATCAGAAGTGAAAGACCTTCACAATGAAAACTACAAAACACTACTCAGAGAAAACCAAGAAGACACAAACAAATGGAAAAATATTCCATGTTTATGAATAGGAAGAATCAATATTGTTAAGATGTTTATTCTACCCAAGGCAGTCTACAGATTCAGCGCAATACCCATTAAATTACCAATGTCATTCTTCTAAAACCTGGAAATGACAAAGAAATACATATGAAAACACAAATGACCACGAATAGCCAAGACAAATCTTAGCAAAACAAAGTGGGAAGTGTCACACTTCCAGACTTTAAATTTTACTATAGGTCTACTATATTCAAAACAGCCTGGTATTGGTACAAGTACAGGCATATAGTCCAATGAAACAGGTTAGATATCCTGGAAGCAAAACCTGAATTTCTCAACCAAGTCATCTTTGACAAAGTCTCCCCAACAACCACCAGGGAGAGAAGAACCTATTTAGTAAATGGTGCTGGGAAAACTGGCAGACCACATACAGAAGACTGAAACGGAACCCCTATCTATCATCACACACAAACATCA
>NW_007073088.1:0-712 GCF_000164805.1 Carlito syrichta
TCCTTCCTTCATTTCTTCCTTCCTTCCTTCCTTCCTTCCTTACAAAATCCTTCCTTCCTTCCTTCCTTTCTTTCTTTCTTTCTTTTTTCTTTCTATTTTTTCTTTCCGCACTTGGTTGTTCAAGCTTCTCTCAAACTGCACAACAAGGGCCATGCTCTCAGCCTGGGCCTCCCAAACTTCTGCAATCACAGGCTTTCCATTTTGTTGACATTCTGGTGTTTCTGCTGGGTCTTGAAATCTGTGCAAGAGGCGATCCTCTCACCGATGGCTGATCTCACCAATGGTTTTGTGGGTTTTCCTTGGTGTCGAGGTGGGGGCTTGCTATTGTGTCCAGCCTGGTCTCAAGATTCTGGACACAGCCATTTTTCCGTCTTGGCTTCCCTGAGTGCCAAGGAGACAGACGTGAATCGACCAGCCATCCCCACCTACCCTAAATGTTTGAGAGTCTCGTCCTTCCTTTCCCTGAGGTGGCCCTTGGGAGGACTGAGCGAATCCACCATGGGGAATATGGTGGGAGGAGAGGTGGCCACCCTGGAGGAGACATGACTCTGTGCCAGGTACTACCTCCTGAGAAGGCTCAGCTGGCAATGCCAGCTGCCCACTCTGGGGTCCCGGGTTGTCAGAAGGGAGTGGGAGTCACAGGGGAGACCTGAGAGGAGTGTGAAGGTCAGGTGTGAGGACTCACACCTTGTCATCACTGGGCTCTGGGAGG
>NW_007073089.1:0-785 GCF_000164805.1 Carlito syrichta
CTCTCCCTGATGATTAGTGAGGTTGAGCATTTCTTCATGTGTTTGTAGGCTGCTCGAATGTCTTCTTTTGTGAAGTGTCTGTTCATGTCTTTTGCCCATTTTATAATGGGGTTGTTTGTTTTCTTCTTTTCAGTACGCTTCAGTTCCTTGTAGATCCAGGATGTTAAGCCTTTGTCAGACCTAGAGTTGGCAAAGACTTTTTCCCAGTCTGTAGGCTGTCTCCCTGCTCTCTTGATGGTCTCTTTGGCTTTGCAGAAGCTTGTCAGTTTAATAAGGTCCCATTTGTCTATCTTCTCTCTTAAGTCCTGTGGGTTTCGGGTTTTGTACAGAAATTGGATGCCAGTTCCGATTTCCATGAGAGTATTTCCTTCCTTTTCTAAGGTTCTTATGGTTTGAGGTTTTACATTTAGGTCTCTGATCCATTTGGAGTTAACCTTTGTGCATGGGGATAGATAGGGGTCCTGTTTCAATCTTCTGGATGTGGTCAGCCAATTTTCCCAGCACCATTTACTGAATAGGTTTTCCTCTCCCCATTGGTAGGTGGTGGGGGCTTTGTCGAAGATGAGTTGGTTGAGAAATTGAGGTTTTCCTTCTGGAATCTCAATTCTGTTCCATGGATCTATATGCCTGTTCCGTACCAATACCAAGCTGTTTTGATGATTGTAGCTTTATAGTAAAGTTTAAAGTCTGGTATTGTGATACCACCTGCTTTGTTTTTTTTGCTGAGGATTGTTCTGGCTATTCTTGGATGTTTGTGTTTCATATGAATTCCTGTGTCGTTTTTT
>NW_007073090.1:0-741 GCF_000164805.1 Carlito syrichta
CACACTACTTGCCTTTTTAGTGTAGTCTGATACTACTTGCCTTTAATTGCCGTCTGATACTACTTGCCATCTTATTGTCGTCTAATACTACCTGCCTTCTTACCGTCATCTGATACTACTTGCCTTCTTAATGTCGTCTGATACTACTTGCCTTGTTAGTTCCATCTGATATTTCTTGCCTTGTTACTGCCGTCTGATACTACATGCCTTGTTAGTGCTGTCTGATATTACTTCCCTTGTTAGTGTCGTCTGATACTGCTTCCCTTATTAGTGCCGCCTGATACTACTTGCCTTCTTAGTGCCATCTGATACTACTTCCTTTATTAGTGCCATCTGATCCTACTTGCCTTATTAGTGCCTTCTGATTCTACTTGCCTTATTAGTGCCGTCTGATCCTACTTCCCTTATTTGTTCCGTCTGATATTACTTGCCTTATTATTTCCATTTGATCATGCTTGCCATATTACTGCCGACTAATACCACTGAACTTCTTAGTGTCGTCTGATACTACTTGCCTTCTTAGTGTCGTCTGATGGTTCTTGCCTTCTTAGTGTCGCCTGATACTACTTGCCTTATTAGTGCCGTCTGATACAACTTGCCTTCCTATGTTGCCGGATACTCCTTGCATTCTTAATGTCGACTGTTACTCCTTGCCTTCTTAGTGTCGTCTGATACTCCTTGCCTTCTAGTATCGTCTGATACGCCTTGACTTCTTATATCGTCTGATACTACTTGCGTTGT
>NW_007073091.1:0-1180 GCF_000164805.1 Carlito syrichta
CTTGGCCTCCCAAAGTGCTGGGATTACAGGCTTGAGGCACTGCAGTTGGCCTAAAAAAGTTTGAACTGAAAAAATTAGAAGGCTCACATAAGTCAGCAAAGTATTATTAGCAAATTTTATTATGAAAGTTACAGCAGACATAGGACCTTAGTGATAAATTGACAAGACATTAAAGGACCCTGTGCAGTGGGTGCAGGTGGTTATCAAAGACAAGGAAAATGACCATTCCTTAAACTGTGAGGATACCAGTTCTTTCTGTTCACAAATGAGGTAAGGATTTTATATTCCAACACACACCTTAATTACAACTGTCTTTTTAATTTTATTAATTCTATAATTAGGAGTTATCAACTGCTGAAGATTGTTAGTAAACCAAGACTGGCATGCACTAAGATCTTTGCATTGACAAATCCATCTATCTTTTCACCTTCTCATCTTATGTTTAACACGGAGAGAGTTTCAATTCATTTTACATGACTTGATATGTCTGATGACAGAAACTGGTTTAGACTTGTAAATTCCAGCTCTGGGGTCCAATTAAGAAAGGGCCTGTGCTTGGTAGAGTCTGAAACAGATCTACATATACATTATTTCTGTTCAAGTTTGCCCTGGATGTCTTCTTGTGCAGTCAGATAAATGATTTCATGGCTAGACAACTGACCTTTGAAATTTTTTTCTGTCACTTTAAGCAATGGAAGAAATCTTCCGTTTACTTTCTTATCACCTCTTATTCAAAAAGTATGCTTTTTCTATGAGAACATGGTTGCTTTCTTAAAACCTCATCTCATTCCATAGTATGTAGCACAACACTTATGATGTTCTGAATTAGAAAAAGTAACCCTAAAAGACCTGTAAATGACCAGGGGGAAATAGTAAGGCAGGCAGGCACACACACACCAAAAAACTGTCAAAAATGATAGATCTGTAATTTGGAATGTCAGGGAAGAAACAGACTGGGAGAAGCAAAATCGTTATGGTTTAGCCTCCTAGTAAAATCAATATGTCTTTTAGATGAAAAAATCTATATAACCAGCCAGTTTCTTTGACAGGAAAAGGTAGAAAGTGAAAGTAGTTAGAAAAGCATACCAAACAGTTTTACATGAGTCTAAGTACCAGTTATACCTACTCACATGCATCTTTGTTTAATATTTTTGAGGGTTTCAGATATTCTTTACACTCA
>NW_007073092.1:0-328 GCF_000164805.1 Carlito syrichta
CTAAGTCCATTTGGTCCAAAGTCACATTGAGGTTCCGGATCTCCTTGCTGATTTTTTTTCCTGATGATCTGTCTAGGTTTGTGAGTGGGGTATTAAAGTCCCCAGTTATGATAGTGGTAGAGTCAATATCTTTCTTTAGTTTTCCAAGAAGTTGCTTTATGAAAGTTAGCGCACCTATGTTGGGTGCATATATGTTTAGGACAGATACTTCTTGTTGATGGATTGAGCCTTTTATCATTATGTAGTGGACCTCTGTATCTTTTTTGATTTTTAATAGCTTGAAGTGTATTTTGTCTGAAATTAAGATCGCTACTCCTCCTTTCTTTTG
>NW_007073093.1:0-1056 GCF_000164805.1 Carlito syrichta
TCAGAGAGTAAACTGAATGTAAATTGTTTATAATTCTCTGGGCTTAAAGGTATAGTAAAGAGACAATTCTGTAAATTAATAATTATAATATTAAAGTTTACAGGTATAGCCATACAGGCTGTAACACTCCATGGCTCCCATAGTAGTGTTAATAGTTCTTAAATCCTGTAAAAGTCTCCATATACCAGATTTTTTTCTTAATTACAAAACTTAGGCTTTTCATTAACTTGGACAGGTTCCTGCATTACCTCTCTGTCTTTGCCAAGTCCCTTAAAAGGATCATAGCCTATCTACAGCATTTGTGCTGAAGCTTTATCATTAGGGCTATATAAATGTATGCTTATTTGAGCAAGAATATCTCTTCCCCATAATATAAAGGGGATAGATGGGCAAAAAGTTTTTGAAGTCTCATCTGTCCAATTTAAAATTTTTTGAATTATTGGCTACTGAGGGTACTCGACCAATGCCTATGAGTCCTAAAGGAGCTTCTTGAGTAGACAAAGAAGCAGGCCAACTTTCCCGGTAATACAGGAAACATCGGCTCCGGTGTCCAGTAAGCCTTTAATCTTAATTCCTTATATATATACGTCTTCTAGAGGTCTAGGGTTAGTAACCTCCTGAACCCAAAAAACAACATCGCTAGAGTCAAATCCAGAGTTACCTCTATGCAGGTTAGTTAATTTTACCTGCTTTGTGATAAGGCAGGAGCAGCAACTGGGCTATTCTCTGACCTTTGTTAAACTGCAGTTTTGCTAGGGGGAGCAACAAGCACCTGGATTTCTCTTGTGTAATCCGAATCCACCACTCCAGAAATAATGGAAATTCCTTGTAAAGACAAGGAACTTCTGCTTAATATTACACCCACTATTCCTTCTGGGAGAGGGCCCTTCTCCCACAGGAATTGGGGTTACCGGAACGTCCGGAGTTAATATTGTTGTGGTGGAGGAACACAAGTTCAGTCCGGTACTCTCAGGGGTGGCTCGTAGTTGATTTAAAGGATCACCATTTTTATGAAATTTAGATAAGTATTCTCTAGCTTAATGAAAGCCTTTTTGG
>NW_007073094.1:0-938 GCF_000164805.1 Carlito syrichta
AAGGGAACAAGTGGGAAGGAGGAATGACAGCACGCACATCAGTGCCAGAACCTCACAGTGCAGCACACTTCTCACACAGCACTTTCCAAGGGAGACGGACATTCAAAACAAGCACCACCAAGGCAGTCAGCTCTTTTCCGTCAATGCGTTGGCAGAGCAATTGTGTATCCTCCCACACAAAAATTTGAAAGGGAGAAACATTTCAGAATGCACCCAGGGAATTCACCAAGTAATGCCTTCTTGCTCCACTGTGGGGTTCCCATCGCCCCCTGGGTGGCAGCGTAGAGCTGCACATGGGCAAAGCGTGTCCCATGAGAGAACTCTTAGTTCAAACAGAGGCGCTCTGCACAGCCGAAGTCCAAATGAGAAGAAAACCGCGAGACTCAGACTCATGTGTTGCAGCATGCACCAAGTGAGAATAACATAGATAGCCCCTAAAGAGCGCTGCACATTTTGAAAAGCTCCTTCCCCGGGAAGATGCACATGCACAACAGGCCTCACAGAGGCCGTCTACGCTTATTCAGCAAGGCCAACGCGAGAGTGACTGCATTTCCTAGCCTAGAGAAACGCCAAGGGGTAAAGCGTTTCAGGGCTCAAACAGAAGGCAAGCACTGCTTTTCTACAAGTGAGTGTGTAGCACTCATTTCACTCAGTCTGACACCATTGACATGCTCATTCCTACATGTGAAGTATCGACATAACATGCTCGGCTATGCTCATTCAAGCCGTACCTTGAGAATCGTGTATTACACCGTACAGCACACAAGAATCAAACTACTGGAAAATACATCACAATGCAGTCAACATTTGACACAGCATTTCCCAAGCTGATGCACACTCACAGCCAGCAAGCCAAGCCTGTCAGCTCTTCCTCGTAAATGCCACGGAAGAGCAATGGCTTTGGATAGGAGACGGACAGGTCAAATCAAAAACACTTT
>NW_007073095.1:0-672 GCF_000164805.1 Carlito syrichta
TTACAAGAGATGGGTCCCAGGAGACCGCACCTTTGGTACAAGGGGAGGCTGGACCACATGCCACATGGTATCAGGATGCATGAAGATGCTGCCTCCTGGGATGAGTCCAGTCCAGTCCACCCCACAGGCCCCAGAGAAAGGGCACACCCACCCTTAGGAGAGTAGGGTGGGATAACCCTGTTAAAGGCACATATGTGAAGAGGATAAAAGTCTGTGATCCACAATTGAAAAGACACAACCCCTCTGTTTCTTGCTATATCACAGACACATCACTTACTTTGTCTTCCACATTGCCTCTGAGCTCATGGTCACCAATCTCTGAAGGGCACTTGGCCTCCAGCTACTCAGAGGATAATGTGGGGAAGTTTGGCTGCCCTTTCCACTGCACTGGATTGGCTTCAAGTCAACAGAGAGAATTCGAGGCAAAGGCACAGGGTGTGTTGGAGAAAGAAGAGGTAAATAAGCATCTGGTTCATCAAGGGCTGAGGACATGCAGTACTTGAAGAGGCCCAGCTCTATACACCTGACCAACAGTGCTATCATGATTAATTGGAAGATGATGCCATCACAAAATTCCAGTAGTGTCAATGACGTGTCTTCTCAATAGAAATCCAATCTGATGATATATTTTTGAGATGTCCTACCCCTTAAGATTGTTTATCATAGCTAAGA
>NW_007073096.1:0-1018 GCF_000164805.1 Carlito syrichta
AAAAGTAAATCCCTTGGAAATAAAAGTGATTAGAGTAAATTAGTTACTATTAGAGCAAGGCAATTGATCATTTTCCCAGCAATTTCATCTTTCTGAGTCAGATTTTGAGCTGACTTGTATTTTTTTTAGTTTTATAAACATATGCACTCTCCAAGCCGCAACCAGATTTATAAGAATATTGTTGCATTTGAATGAGTTCATTTAGATAAAATTGGTCTTTTTTCTTCTGATTTTCATCTATACTCCCCTTATGAGTGCTGATAGCCATCAACTTGTACACAGAATTGTAGATTTGGCAAAATATGGCCTTAATGTCTTTATTTGGAATCTTGTTTTTCTTTAGAAGTGATCCCTTTTCTTCTGACTTTTATCTTCCTCATAGCTCCCATTAACTGTATCTTTCACTGATGACAGCACACACTCTGTTTTGTTTTGTTTTGGTTACACAGACACAAGTGACCGTCTTCTTGACATTTAAACTGCTATCTATTGCTCCTGCTCTATTAGTAAGGCGTTGTGCCTATCATTTCCCACTGCTTATTTTTCTGGCAGCTTTTACAATTCTTCCTATTGTCCCAATCTTCAATCTTTGACTTGTGCTAATACCATCTTTGGAGATTTTCTTACTGATTTTAGTATTACAGAAAGTCTGAGATGAATAGGACATAGAGATCTGCAACCCTCTTATTTTATGGATGAGAAATTGAGGTATGGAAGAGAGAATTAACATGGCCAAGGTCAAAGAGCTGGTTAAAAGTGCAGTGAAGCCGGGCTCGGTGGCTCAGCCTGTAATCCTGCGCCTTTGGGAGGCTGAGGTGAGTGGATTGCCTGAGTCCGCGGGTTCGAGACCCGCCTGGGCAGCAAGACTTCATCTCTACAATAAATCAAAAAAATCAGCCGGGCATGGTAGTGCATGCCTGTAATTCCGGCTACTTGGAAGGCTGAGGCGGAAGGATCGCTGGAGCCCAGCAGGTCGAGGTTGCGGTGGCCGGGAGCGGCCACTGCACTCCAGTCTGGG
>NW_007073097.1:0-693 GCF_000164805.1 Carlito syrichta
TTAAGTGTTCAGCTGGACTGCATTTATAGCAGCTGATACCATTCCTCTTACAGGTTTATCTTTATCAGTTCTCTTCAGGGAGGCTGGAGCTTTGCCTTTAGTGGCAACTGCCAATAGGTCTGTCTACCTTTCCTCTGGTTAGTGTTTGTTTTGGAGGTTTTTTTTCTTTTTTTTAATGTTTTAGTTTTTAAGAACCTCAGAGGCTTTTTATAATTGGGAGTTTGGTATTTATAGTCCTGAATTAAACCTCTGGAGTGTGGCATTTAATATTTTATAGGATATAATTTGTTTGTAAAGTAGTGAAATAAATTTTAAAATGTCTCTGCATACAGAACTTTTGATTATTTTATTTTATTATTGTTATTATTTTTAGGTCTACAAGGTGAATTTAATTGCCAGATAGCTTTGCTCCTTTTCAAATTTTATCTGCTAACTTGTAGTGAGTTTAAATTTGATTTTTAATAATGTACTTATTATTATTTTTAAATTTTAAACCACATAATTTTAATTTTTTCCAATCACTTAAAATCTGTCCCATTGGGGTGTCTGAGGGACCAGACCAGTACACACTCTCTTGGTCACGTTTTTTGAAAATCCAGAATTTGTTTTGAATGCTTGTAATTTATTCCTCAAAAGAGAATTCTAAAACAAACAAATAACTAAATAAACAGTAAACAGCAATGCTAGGAATTT
>NW_007073098.1:0-535 GCF_000164805.1 Carlito syrichta
CACCAGCAGCTGTTATTTTTTGAGTTGTTGATAATTGCCATTCTGACTGGAGTTAGGTGGTATCTCAGTGTGGTTTTGATTTGCATCTCCCTGATGATTAGTGAGGTTGAGCATTTCTTCATGTGTTTGTTGGCTTCTCGAATGTCTTCTTTTGTGAAGTGTCTGTTCATATCCTTTGCCCATTTTATAAGGGAGTTATTTGTTTTCTTCTTTTCAGTACGTTTCAGTTCCTTGTAGATCCAGGATGTTAAGCCTTTGTCAGACCTAGAGTTGGCAAAGACTTTTTCCCAGTCTGTAGGCTGTCTTCCTGCTCTCTTGATGGTTTCTTTGGCTTTGCAGAAGCTTGTCAGTTTAATAAGGTCCCATTTGTCTATCTTCTCTCTTAAGTCCTGTGGGTTTCGGGTTTTGTACAGGAATTGGATGCCAGTTCCGATTTCCATGAAAGTATTTCCTTCCTTTTCTAAGGTTCTTATGGTTTGAGGTTTTACATTTACGTCTCTGATCCATTCGGACTTAACCTTTGTGCATGGGGATA
>NW_007073099.1:0-1023 GCF_000164805.1 Carlito syrichta
ATGATCCCCCCATTCTTGGATTGAATAGGTTTGGGATTTTTTCCATTGTTTGAATTAATGATGTTGTTGGTAGCCATGCACTTTAATCTTTGTCTAAGGCTTCAATTATGATGGATCTCTGAAAATGAAATTCATGGACACAGGGCCTACACTTTGTTTAAAGCCTTTTGATAACTGTGGCCAATTGAGAGCCCCCAAATTTATACTAACAGACATATGACAGTCCATTGGTTTATGAAAATTCCTTTTCTCCATGTGCTCACCAACATTGAATGATTTAGTGGAAAAGAAAGCAAAAATAATTTGCAAACATATATTTGATAAGTTTAAAATGTCACAAGTTTCATTAGTGTTTATTTATTTATTGAGTTGGAGTCTCACTCTGTCACCCATACTGGAGTGCAGTGGCCGCTCCTGGCCACCGCAGCCTTGACCTGCTGGGCTCCGGCGATCCTTCCGCCTCAGCCTTCCAAGTAGCTGGAATTACAGGCATGCGCTACCACGCCCGGCTGATTTTTTGATTTATTGTAGAGATGACGTCTCCCTGCCCAGGTGGGTCTCAAACCCGCGGGCTCAGGCAAACCACTCATCTCACCCTCCCAGAGGCACGGGATTACAGGCTGAGACACTGAGCCCCAGCTAGTGTTTCTTTAACTACAGAGAAAATGCCATTTTTCTTTTCTATTTTTTTTATTTTAAAGATGTGGGATACAATTCAGGTTTAGATATTCAAGTGTTCAGAATTTTTTTTTCTTTTTTGCATTTGCTTCAACTTCTTATTCAATGTTCTGAAAATGTGTCATGTAATGTTACAGCCACTCACCATGTGTGACTATTAAACTTAAGTGTAGGTATGATGAAATCCAATTTTAAATATAGTGTCTCAGTTTATCAGGGTATGTTTCCAGGGCCCCAGAAGCTGTGGTGGCTGTGACTTGGGTCTGGGCCATGAGGATGTGTGCTGACGAGTGTCACCAAACTTGCTGTTGGCAGTGCCACTCTGGAATCATGACCAGGAGGTGG
>NW_007073100.1:0-1192 GCF_000164805.1 Carlito syrichta
TCTCCCATCTTTTTTTTTTTTGAGTCAGAATGTCACTCTGTGGCCCACTCACTGCCACTGCAGCCTCGACCTGCTGGGCTCAGGTGATCCTTCTACTTCAGCCTTCCAAGTAGCTGAAACCACAGATGGGCATCACCATGCCTGGCTAATTTTTTGATTTATTGCAGAGATGAGGGCTCACCAAATTGTCCAGGCTGGTTTCAAACCTCTGGAACTCAGGTAATTCTCTCACCTCGGCCTCCCAAAGTGCTGAGATTACAGGGGTGAGCCACTGTAATGGCCACCTCCCATCTTTTAAGGATGATAGTGCAGAGAAGAACATGGAAGAGGAAGTTGGTTTTTTTTTTTTTTAGTCAGAAATACTGAAAGATTTCTTGCAGCTGTCTAGTTTCCTGATACTTCACTTGTGAAACTTTGAGTTCACTCTATCATTTCTAAAGTTTATTTTGAATAAGTTCCCATTTAGGGGAGACACCCTAGTGTAGAAAATGGTATGGAAATCTGCCGCGTGAAGGATTAGAAATTTTGTAACGGACTAATTTAAAGACTTAGACCTTCTCTTAGATATCTTTGGGCATAAGTTAGCTGGAAAGGCTCTCTTGTAATTTAGAATAGCAAGTTTTAATACTTACTTGGGATGATGTATTAAAAAGCCTCATCCATGCTGACAAGTGCAGGGGCCTGTCATAGCCTTTGTTGATTATTCTTGGTCTTTGACTTCATCCTATTCTATACTTCATTTTTCCTCATTCCTGAATAAGCTATCCGCATTTCTTAATTTCCACTCAGCTATTTCTTGAAAGCTGTATTTATAGTCAGTACATAGTTTTCGCTGTGGTTTGTTTCACTGTGCTTTATTGACTCTCAACATATGTCCAGTCTTTCTCCTTCCACTACCTTGTTAGTTCTTTCCCTGACATCTTTTTTTTTGAGTTGGAGTCTCACTCTGTCACCCAAACTGGAGTGCAGTGTCCGCTCCCGGCCACCGCAGCCTCGACCTGCTGGGCTCCGGCGATCCTTGCGCCTCAGCCTTCCAAGTAACCGGAATTACAGGTATGCGCTACCACGCCCGGCTGATTTTTTGATTTATTGTAGAGATGAGGTCTCGCTGCCCAGGCGGGTGTCGAACCCGCGGGCTCAGGCAGTCCACTCACCTCAGCCTCCCAAAGGCGCGGGATTACAGGCTGAGCCG
>NW_007073101.1:0-567 GCF_000164805.1 Carlito syrichta
GCACCCAGGGAATTCACCAAGTAATGCCTTCTTGCTCCACTGTGGGGTTCCCATCGCCCCCTGGGTGGCAGCGTATAGCTGCACATGGGCAAAGCGTGTCCCATGAGAGAACTCTTATTTCAAACAGAGGCGCTCTGCACAGCCGAAGTCAAAATGAGAAGAAAACCGCGAGACTCAGACTCAGGTGTTGCAGCATGCACCAAGTGAGAATAACATAAATAGCCCCTAAAGAGCGCTGCACATTGTGAAAAGCTCCTTCCCCGGGAAGATGCACATGCACAACAAGCCTCAAAGAAGCCGTCTCCGCTTATTCAGCAAGGCCAACGCGAGAGTGACTGCATTTCCTACCCTAGAGAAACACCAAGGGGTAAAACGTTTCATGGCTCAAACAGAAGGCAAGCACTGCTTTTCTACAAATGAGTGTGTAGCACTCATTTTCACTCAGTCTGACACCTTTGACATGCTCATTCCTAATGTGAAGTATCGAAATAAAATGCTCGGCGATGCTCATTCAAGCCGTACCTTGAAAATCGTGTATTTACACCGTACAGCACACAAGAATCAAAA
>NW_007073102.1:0-932 GCF_000164805.1 Carlito syrichta
ACTTATATCAATATTTTTTATTATGAACAATAATTTTTCTGGATTTATTGTAGAGACAAGGTCTCACCAAGGTGCCTATGCTGGTCTTGAACCCCTGGGCTCAGGCAATCCTCTCGCCTCGGCCTCCCAAAGTGCTGGAATTACGGGCTTGAGCCACCGTGCCCTGTCTAGCCAGTTGTTTTTATGTCAATTGTGCCTGGATTGCAAATAGGCAAATTAATTAAGTAGACACTCTAAAAATATGAATGGAAAAGTTGTTTCTGTGTAAAGATAAGTTGCATATTTGGAAAGAGTAGCAGGTCAAATGGTAAATGCTTTAATTCTGCTGAGTTAAGTGTGAGTAAAGCAGCCGTGAAAGATAAGACTCCCCTTCCCTGTAACTGGAAATCAGAGATGAGATATCATGAATGCTGCTTGGGTGAGAAAAATGACATGGAATGCCAAGTAAGGGATTCGTGCCCAGAGGGAGTGCCTTGGCTTTATATGAGACATTGACTCTGAATGAAAGTACTGTATGTTGAGATTCCAGTGAAATGTTTAAGGCACACTTATGTCATTTTTAGGATTTCCCCTCTTCCAATAATTCATTTTGTTTCATCAGTCCTAAATGCTTTACTTGAGCGCTTTTATTGCATTTTGTTAGGAATAGTGGTGAAACTTATTTGTTTGGCAAATACAGTCCATATTCTTCCAGGATGTTTGGTTGAGGTTCTTTACCAAGTTGGGCTCTCTTCCCGATCTTGACAGCTCATTGGAACCACCTGGCAAGCTCTTAATTCTCTGAAGATTGGGTTACCATCAGCTCCCCCAGAGACTTTGATTTAACTGGTCTAAGTAGGGCCTGGCATGGAGACATTTTAGCAGTCCAAATGATTCTAATGGGCTGCCTGGGTTGAGCACCACTGCTCTGTATTATTTGCTACTTGGGCTTT
>NW_007073103.1:0-757 GCF_000164805.1 Carlito syrichta
CCCCTCTGTGGACTGTGTTGGAAACTAGTGGCAATTGAAGGCTCTAGCTGAGGCTACACTTCAGCGTGCAGCTCCAGGGAAAGACATCAGACAGCTGTGGGCTGACTGGGCGAGGCACTAAGGTTAAATACTTGCTTCCTTCTAGCCAAGATTTCGGGGTTTCCCCGTGGACCGAGCTGCATCTCAGAGGACAACTGACGGTCTCTGCCTAGGGTTACTCCCTAGGGAGGCAAGAAAGTCCCCAAAGGAAAGTTCGAACCGCCAGAGCCTGTAAGGGTGGGAGACAAAGTGCTTGGTTTCTTTGCTCTTTTCCTCTCTGACTGGCGAAGTAACTCCACGAAGGACCTTGAAACTCCAACAGCTACGTTATGCCTTTCTGCGCCTTTGGTGAGTCATCCCCTTTGATTTTTCATCCACACACACATATTTGAATGTACGCTCTTGGACCGCCCTTTGTTCGGATGGCTTTCTGGGTCTCTCGGGTTTCCGGTTCTGTCTTGGAAGACTCCTAGCAAGGGTCGGGGACCTGGTACCTGCTCAAAGTCCTGGTACCAGGCCTTCCAAGACTCAAAAAACAACAACTCAGAAGACAACACAAAAAATTGAAAATCCATGAAGTCACCATTCAGAACAAGTAATAGAAGACTACTTTAAAAAATTCACCTCGTTCCCCTGGAGTTCCCCCACTCCCGTCCACCGCAGCCTCGACCTGCTGGGCTCCGGCGATCCTTCCGCCTCAGCCTTCCGAGGAGCCGGA
>NW_007073104.1:0-636 GCF_000164805.1 Carlito syrichta
CCTCACCTGCTGGGCTCCAGCGATCCTTCCGCCTCAGCCTTCCAAGAAGCTGGAACTATAGGCGCGTGCTACCACGCCCGGCTGATTTTTTTTTTTCTTTTTTACTTTATTGTAGAGATGAGGTCTTGTCACGTTGCCCAGGAGGGTCTCGAACCCACGGGCTCAGGCAATCAACTCACCTCAGCTTCCCCAAAACGCGGGATTACAGGCTGAGCCACTGAGCCCAGCTTTCTCAATGTATTTTTAAAAGTTGTAAGATCTCAGATAACCAGAGAACTTACCATACTAAATTTCAACTTTCTTTTTTTTTTTTTGCGTTGGAGTCTCACTCTGTCGCCCAGACTGGAGTGCAGTGTCCGCTCCCGGCCACCGCAGCCTTGACCTGCTAGGCTCCAGCAATCCTTCCGCCTCAGTCTTCCAAGTAGCCGGTATTACAGGCATGCGCTACCATGTCCGGCTGATTTTTTGATTTATTGTAGAGATGAGGTCTCGCTGCCCAGGTGGGTCTCGAACCCGCGGGCTCAATCCACTCACCTCAGCCTCCCAAAGGCGTGGGATTACAGGCTGAGCCACCGAGCCCGGCTAACTACTTTTTTAACATTTTTTTTTTTTTTAATTTCAACACTGTGGGGTGCA
>NW_007073105.1:0-1086 GCF_000164805.1 Carlito syrichta
CGGAGCCCAGCAGGTTGAGGCTGCGGTGGCCGGGAGCGGCCATTGCATTCCAGTCTGGGTGACAGAGTGAGACTCCAACTCAAAAATAAAAGCTAATTCTGCATTGAATCTTTGTTAGATGAATGCTGAAACAGTGATTAAAATAACAGGAAAATATAAATTAAATACTACCAAATATAACATTTATCTATAAAACTATAGCATAACTAATTTTTCATAGTTAATTTTGTAATTATATAAATCAATGTTAGCTACATTTATATCACAAATTCTAGTGTTATTCAAAATATGGTATTATAAAAAAAGACTTTTTGAAAGGTTACACAATATATTAAAAAGTTACAACATAAGAAAGTTAAGTCATTTATACATGGCATTTTTGTCTTCTCTAGTTCAATTTTTCTACTTTTATATGCTCTATAAGCTATCCTGCAGGTATTGTCAGAAGTACATGTTTCTATTCTCATATTTAATTTATTAAAAACATGATTGCATTCATTCAAGGAACAAGAAGTTCCCTGAGGCAAGAGAACAGTGAAGGTGGCAGAGTATTTGAAAATAAGGTTAAAAACAAATGAAATTCTGCTGGGCTCAGTGGCTTAGGCCTGCAATCCCAACATTTGGTAGGCCAAGTCGAGAGGATTGTCTGAGCCAAAAAGTATAGTGGCACTCATCTGAGGTCTCAGTTCCTCAGGAAACTGAGCCCAGGAGGTTGAGGCTGCAGTGAGCTATGATCATGCCACTGTACTCTAGCCTGGGTGAAGAGTGAGACCCAAACACACACACACATACACACAACACAGAATAAGTGAAATTCGAACACATGCTCCAACATGGATGAATCTTGAGTCATATGTGAAATCAAAGAAGCTGGGCTTGGTGGCTCAGCCTGTAATCCCATGCCTTGGGAGGCTGAGGTGAATGGATTGCCTGAGCCTGTGGGTTTGAGACCCACTTGGGCAACTTGGTGAGACCTCATCACTACAATAAATCAAAAAATTAGCTGGGTGTGGTAGTGCACGCCTGTAGTTACAGCTACTTGGAAGGCTGAGGCGGAAGGATCACCTGAGCCCAGCAGGTCGACGT
>NW_007073106.1:0-884 GCF_000164805.1 Carlito syrichta
AGCTTTGCCTGGGCTCCCTGCTTCAGAATTACTTCTTAGACTCCCAAAGGAATGCCACCATCTTGTTTACATTCCATTTCGGTCCTTGAAACAACACCACAAAGGGGCATCAATCCGCTTGTCATTCCTACTTGGTCCTGAGAGCAACACCACAAAAGGGCGTCAGCACGCCAGTCATTCCTACTCGGTTCTATTCCAACAGAAGCTGCACTGACACTGGGTCCTGTCCGGTGCCGAAGGCATCATTTACATGCTTCTGTATCATAATTTTTCTTTGGAGTAGGAGTCTCACTCTGTCATCCAGACTGCATTGTAGTGGCACGCTCCAGGTCACCGCAGCCTCGACCTGCTGGGCTCTGGCGATTCTTCCACCTCAGTCTTCCAAGTAGCTGGAATTACAGGCGTGAGCCACCACGGCCAGCTAATTTTTGATTTATTGTAGAGATGAAGTTTTACCAAGTGTCGGGGTGGGTCTCGAACCCGTGGGCTCAGGCGATCCACTCGCCTCGGCCTCCCAAAATGCTGGGATCACGGTCTCAGTCACCGAGCCCGTCCTACCAAAAAAAATTTCTTTTGCATATAATTTAAAAAACGGATCTGTCTTTATAATTTTATGTTATTAAACAGACCACTCAATATCATTATTTTCTTTTATTTTTGGAGACAGAGTCACCCTCTGTCATGCAGGCTGGAGTGCAATGGAACGATCGGAGCTCACCACAGCATCCATCTCCTAGTCACAGATACTCCTTCCCCCTTAGCCTCTCAAGCGGCTGGGACCATGGCGTGTTCACCCATAACTGCCTGATTTTTTAAATTTTTGGTGGTGTTGAGATCTGTGTATTTAACCAACCTGATCTCCTGAGCGTAAGTGATCCTACTGC
>NW_007073107.1:0-1050 GCF_000164805.1 Carlito syrichta
CTCTTCTAGGGTCTTTTCTTCAGAAACCTTCTCTTCTTTAGACTACCTTCTTCCTATGTGACCTCAGCCATCATCATGAGAGGATGACTCCTTAAGCTTTCTCTACACCTTAGATTCTCCCCTGAGCTCCAGAGACATACCCTCACCCCATCTCAGATTCTGCAAACCCAGAATGCACTCATTTTCTTCCACAAAAGATGTACTGTACTTAAACCTATCTTCCAATGATATTCCCCATCTCCGTGGAGCCAGCCTAGACACCAAGCTGGGCCTTTTTCTTGGCTTCTGCACTTAAGTGTCTGTTCCACTCCGATCTCATCAGTCAGCAAGTCTTTCAGATTCTCCCTCCTGCGATTCCTAAAGTTCTTCCAAGCCTTCACCCATTTCCTTGGTGTAGAAGGTAAGACCCTCAAATCTCTCATCCAGTTTACTAAAAAACGATCATGGGTCACAAGCAATGAGAATACGTTCTGAGAAATGCATCACTAGGCAATTTTGTGGTTGTACAGACATCATGGAGTAGACACACAAACCTAGGTGGTACATCTATTTTATTGACATTTATATATTTCATATAGAAAACCAAATGTCCCAGCACCTTGGTGAACATCAACCATCTCCCCTCCCTGATCTGCAATGCCATCATCAAGTGCCATAGATTGCAATTCCATTTATGCCCTATTGTGTTCTCATGGAACCACGAGGCCTATTGTTGACTGAAATGTCATTGTGCACACATGACTGCAGTTTTTAAATAAACCCCCATTGTGTCCTGCTTTGTTCCTTCCCAATTCATTCTCAGACACCACCAAAGAGCTTTTCTAACTTGTAAATCCATCCACATTAATCTCCTACTCAAAATTCTTTAATTACATGTCATGGACTTAAATAATGATAATAACAATTATGACCTCTTTGTATTTATTTATTTATTTTGAGTTCCTACAATGTCCTATTTGTCACGAATTCAATAACGTGCATTTTAAATATATTTATAAAAAAATGATATTTATGTCTATGTGAGCTGGCTTTACTCTGTCATACTTACTT
>NW_007073108.1:0-1873 GCF_000164805.1 Carlito syrichta
CTGAGTCCAACCTCTCTCACAGCACAGGTGGACATGAACACTGCATGCAAAGGAGCTGGGCACACAGCGTGATTGTTTTGGAGGAAGAAGAGAGGCTTCACATCCCTTTTGACAGTTATATAGTAACCAAAGTACCTACTGCTCAAGTGAATCATATGAACTGAATTAGACTTGTTACATAATTAGCATTTGGGGAAACCAAAGGAAAATCCTTGTGGGCTGGCAACTTGTTATGTCAAATGTAAGCATGCTCGTTTGGGGGACTGGGAATTGGAAATGATGAAATCCGAATGCGTCGTAAACCCAGATATATTACACACAGATTATCTTTTAATCGAGCTTTGAAAAGTGATACTTTCTAAGGGATGACTGAAATGCTTGTCCCGGCCAACTGGGACCTGTCTGTTTCCATGAACGGGATGAAGTCATCTGCATGGGCCATGTCAACTTGATGGCTCTGGTGTGTGCAGCAGCTCTCCCTCTGCCAAGGGCCACCAGCCCCTTAATAAACACCCAGCACCAGCCATGAGGACTGAGCCAGGAACTGATGTCAGAGAGTGTCATCTGAGACAGGGAGACCCTGCACCACACTTGTATTTATGTTTTAATTTAAGAGTAATGCAATTGCAGTGACTCACTCTGCATGTTACTTTAATTGCATCAAAAGGAAATGAATTTTATTCTCAAAAGACATTTCTTTAGATACTCCTGACTTTGTGTATAGAAAATTTGTGGCAAAGACCTATAAAATATTTACTGTGAGGAAAGAATTCAATTTCATATTACAGTTTAAATTGGGGCTAGGATAAAACTCATAAACGATGTTGATTTAAACTATTTTTTTATCTATCAAAAAGCAATCACATTTTTTTCAGATTACTTAGTCATCTAGAGTGTGTCATAGGTAAGGAAATAAAGGAAGCAAGTTTAATTTCTGGGTGTAGCACTTCAATTATTTTTGTCTTTACCCTTATAGCCTACCATAGATTAAACATCTAATTTCAAGTCAGAATCAGATTCAAATTGGAATTTAAAATCAGCTTTAGACCTCAAGGACAGCTCACACCCTGCACTCCTATAAGTTTCTAAGAATCAACTAGAAAGAGGCATTCCTAGCAAAACACAGAAGGAATAGCTGTTCCATGCTATCATCAATTATTAGGGAAACGTGATTTTTTTTTAAAATTGCTTATTGAACTCTATTAGTAAATGTACCTTGAACTCTGAAAGTTGAATAACTGAACAAATTAACAAGGCAAACAAGTTTCTGGCAGTTATATCTGACCTAAGTTAGAAAAGGATTGTAAATGCTTCGTTATTTACATCCTTCCTCCAATTCACACATCTTCCTAGAAAGTATTTTTAAAAGACTCACAAAACATATAAATTCAAACTTTGCCTACTGTGACTCTAATGAAAGAGACCCATATATTCCTCAATGCCTGGCCTCCTACTTCTCTAGAAAGGCACTAAACTGCTAAGCATTGTGTAAAAGTTTAAAAATCTCGATTGGACATGACATAAACAAGCTGAATGATTCCACTAGTTTCTCTTTCACTGGTACAATAATGGCACTAAGTGCAGAATTTACCTTGTGTCTGAACAAGGCTCTTTTGAAAAGTTTAAACTGTTTTGCAGCATAGGTAAGATTAATCAGGAGAGCCAGTGCAAATACCAACCAGCAGTGTGTACCTGTGTGATGATGGTGACTCACTCACCCTCTCCCAGCCTCAGTTTCTCACTTTTCTTGACCACATAGAGTTGTTGAAAGGTTGAAATGAGGTTATGTAAATAGTTATACTTGTTTATTATTAAATACTAATGTCCATGTTTTTTGTTCTCTGTACACATGCACATAATCCTTTTATGGAAG
>NW_007073108.1:2510-4073 GCF_000164805.1 Carlito syrichta
TCCTGGTTCTTGAAATTCTAACATGGAAATACATGTATGCAAATTAATGGACATTCAACATGAAGCTTTGTAAGCATTATTAATCAAATTGAAAGGTGGCAGTACAACTATGTAAATACAGTAGAGAGGAAAATATATTTTGGATTCTGCATTTTATTTTAATTGCATACAGTAATTATAATTATATTTACTAGATTTGTTTCAATGAGTAGGTTGAGCTAACCATGCTAGCAAAAGTCATCTGCATATAAATAGTGGAGCATTTACAACCCTTTTCTTACTTAGGTCAGATATAACTGCCAGAAAGTTGCTTGCCTTGTTAATTTGTTCAGTTATTCAACTTTCAGAGTTCAAAGATACACTTACTAATATGGTTCAATTAGCATTTTAAAAAATAACTTTTCCCTAATAATTGATGATAGCATGGAACAGCTATTCCTCCTGTGTTTAATTGGTGAAATTGCACTGATATAGTGAACGGAATTAAACTGCTGAAAAATAACTTGGTCAGATTTATTCATTCAAGCTTTGAAGGCTGAGTTGCTATGGCACCCAAGATTAACTTTTTTTTTAAGTATGTTTAATTTCAGTGGAAATATTGGCATATCTCTTTTGGCATTATGTAGATAAAAATACAGTGGACCGTTTCCCTTTTTCTTGTCTTTTTTATGTTTAGCAAGTTGTTTTGGAATTCTTTTAAACATAAATGAAAAGGCACAAATTTAACATATTTAAAGAGAATGGAAAAAGTAGTAAAAAGGTTTCATTGAAAGATTATAATTTGTAAAACAACAAATATTTTAGTCATTTAAAAAAAATCTAGCTTCTCCAACTTTTTAAAAAGATGGTGTCAGATAAGGAGTTAGTGACTCTTTGGTTTATAATTCGTATTGAAGTTTAAAAGCAGGTTGCAGAATTGGGACAGTGGCAAGTTCTAATAGAAAACTTTTGGTGTCATTTCATTCCCCCAGATTCTAAAAGCATGTATTTTCTCTGTCATGGGACAAAGAAATTGCCAGGTCTCCTGAACTACGATTGTTTCTGCCTTCAGAACATGGTTGGGTGGTGTTAGACTGCTGCAAGAAGAATTTTGTGAAAAAACAAGCAGAAAAATTGAATGCTCTGTAGGACCTTCAAAAGTCTCTTTTCAGGCATACTTTGTCTCTCAGGGCCAAGCAAGCCAGAAATCCTACCTGACATAGCAGGTTTGTTCATGAGATGACCCAGGGCTGCAGGCCGCTCATGTTTGGCATTATGCTCCCACGACCTAAGGAATTCACTTTCCAGTGTCGTCACCATCAGTGCGTTCTTCCATAGGAATAATGTGAACTATAAAATCTGAAATGCTCCAGTGTCTGTGGAAATTTGAGAGCCTTGCCTTTCCCCCCTTTATGTAATATAAAGTGTTTTAACAAAAGCATGGTAGCCCCATACATTTTAAATGTCAAACTTGCACATAATGTACCTCCTAAGAATTTCAACTTCAAACTTGGAACTTGTAAAGCCACGAAACATCTTAGAGGCTTACTGAAGCAAATAAACAATGTGTTCAGAGAGACTTAG
>NW_007073109.1:0-663 GCF_000164805.1 Carlito syrichta
AACCACTCTCCTCATTTTCCTGAAGTGATGGGATTACAGGATGAGACAGTGAGCCCAGCCATGAACAGCTGTTTTACACCTGTTTTACAAGGTCATTAATCTCATTATTAGGACAGAGATCACAACACTTAATTACCTCTTAAAGTCTCTACTTCTTAATATGAACACCTTGATGATCAAGTTTTAACACATAAATTTTGGGGATACATCCAGACTGTAGCAAATCTCTGGGTCCCAGAGATTACAGTCCTTTGAACTCTCCTTTAATCACCAGCATTGACTATAGCAGACAGTATAATTTATCTAACTTATTTTCAACTCTCTTTAATATCTTAAGTAACATTATACAGTTAAAAGTGCTTGAACATCATTTATTTTTTTTTTATCTGTGTAATATTTTGTTAGAAATATTTTGAGTAGAAAAATTAGAAAAATGACTGGCAGTGCATACATGCCATAAATATTACTCCATCAAGATAAAGTGAAGAGATAATATCTGCTGATGAAAGTATTTATTTGGATTATGACCTCATTGTTCAACATTTCTAAATCAGATTACAACAATAAAAATTAGAGGGAGTGTGATAAATGAGAATGTCACATATAAAATTAACTGTATATATACATGTCATAAAAAAATAAAACCTTGAGGAATATTTTGGA
>NW_007073110.1:0-730 GCF_000164805.1 Carlito syrichta
CCAAAACTCCAGAGTTAAAATGCACCCTTCTAAAATAAGTGTTGTCAAAATCAAGAAAACAGCAAATGGGTATAAATGTGGAAAATTGACTTCTTCTGTCCCTCACATTGTCCAATCAGTCTTTATTGCCCCCATCTGTGGCTTCTGTCATTCACTCTGTTAGCTTCATTGTGATGGACATGCATGTGATTTAGAAAAAATAATGCTTTGTTGCAATGAGGTTCCTGAAAAAATTAGTTGAGCAAACAATGACAAATGAATGGCTTAAAAGGAAAGACTGAGCCAGGCTCAGTGGCGCAGGCTGTAATCCCACACCTTGGGAGGCTGAAGTGAGTGGATTGCCTGAGTCCACGAGTTCGAGACCTGCCTGGGCAACTTGATGAGACCTCATCTCTACAATAAATAAAAAAATGAGCCAGGTGTGGTAGCATGCACCTGTAGTTCCAGTTACTTGGAAGGCTGAGGCAGAAGGATCGCCGGAGCCCAGCAGGTCGAGGCTGCGGTGGCCAGGAGCGGCCACTACACTCCAGTCTGGGAGACTCCAACTCAAAAAAAAAAAAGCGCTTATAAAACTCTTAGCCCCCGCCTTTGGGAGGCTGAGGTGAGTGGATTGCCTGAGCCCGCGGGTTTGAGACTCCCTGGGCAGCGAGACCTCATCTCTACAATAAATCAAAAAATCAGCCGGGCATGGTAGCACATACCTGTAATTCCGGCTACTTGGAAAGGCTGA
>NW_007073111.1:0-762 GCF_000164805.1 Carlito syrichta
AGATCATCTTATAAAAGATAGAGGGAACTGTACCATAGGGCTTAAAATAAGAGGAAACAGCCATTGCCTTGCTAGACCCTGGTGTGGCCATGTGTTCTTGGAGCTATGGCTGTTGCCACACTTCCTGGCTTTGGCCACCTCCCCCACCTTGGGGAGGTGAATCGTCTCTCTCTCTCTAATTTACTTTTAAATAAACTATATTTTCTCATCAAAAAAAAGAGGAAACTCAGCTAGGTGGGGGGACCAGGGAGGAGGGGTTGTACGAGATGGATCTTGAGGGAGGGAGAAAATGACTGCCAGGTGGGAAAGGAAGTCAGAGGTGGAAAAGCATGGATCACATTCACAGCATAGCGAGTGGCCTGGCGGGCCCGGTGTTCAGAAGAATCAGTGGAAAACAAGCTGGAAATGTAAGGTTGACTGACAAGGGTGTGTGTATGCAGCGTATTTTGGAGTAACTTTGAGAAAGGCATCACTTTTGATTTTGAAGAAGTAGTTTCTCTCAGCTTCTTTGGTATTTGAGCTCTGATTATGCACAAAATCGAGGAGAGAGTAAACTAGTGAGCATATCTGAGGATTTTCCAAATATTTCATTTCGTTGTCAATATTGTTTGCTCCACTTCTTGACTTTATTCATTTCTCTTTGTGCTCTGTCTGTTTCTTCACCAACTTTTTTCACAGGGGTGATAAAGCCCTAAGGATTTAGCTCTTCTCAGTTGACACCACTTTTTTTATATTACTAAAATTTTGTAAACACATCGCTGA
>NW_007073112.1:0-826 GCF_000164805.1 Carlito syrichta
CCTTGGAGGCCCACTTTGTCCTATTCATATCTGGATCCAGCATGCCCTTGTTTGGAAACAGAAGCCAATATTTTCATTTTTATTTTTATTTATTTATTTATTTATTTTTGAGTTGGAGTCTCACTCTGTCGCCCAGACTGGAGTGCGGTGGCCGCTCCAGGCCACCGCAGCCTCGACCTGCTGGGCTGCGGCGATCCTTCCGCCTCAGCCTTCCGAGTAGCCGGAACTACAGGCGCACGCTACCACGCTCAGCTAATTTTTTTTTGATTTATTGTAGAGATGAGGTCTCACCATTTGCCCAGGCAGGTCTCGAATCCGAGGGCTCAGGCGATCCACTCACCTCAGCCTCCCAAGGTGCGGGATTACAGGCTGAGCCACCGAGCCCATCTATAGAAGCCAATTTTTATGCCTCGTGTTAAACAATAATGATATGAAAAGCAAAATAATATGTAATATTGATGTTAAAGTGACGCTGATGGTTCCTAGTCTTTAACGAGTATGACTGTCCCAAACCATGTCCCATCTAGAGGTACCTAGCCCATCACAGACCTCAGCACAACTATTGGGGGACCCACCCAGACTGGTCTTGTGTTAGAGAACATAAATCTGTGTGGAGGATGCAGGGGACAGCGAGGACCCCTTCCATCTCTGCCCCAGAGTCCAGGAATTGTCAGTGTCCCCCTACGAGAGCCCTAGACAGTGCTGTGAAAATCAAGGGGTGGTCATTTTATGCCTCAGTCTAGAGGCAGGCCAACCATGGGGGCTTTTGTAGGAAGAAATTCCACAACTGAAGTGCCCTTTCAATGCTGACCCCATTACCCTGCTG
>NW_007073113.1:0-819 GCF_000164805.1 Carlito syrichta
CGAGCCACTGAGCCTGGCCCACAAATGATTCTTAAGTGGTAAGTTCACTAAAGGATGCCAGACATAAAAACAACTTTTTAATTAAATTACATAAAATTCTAAATCACAAAATCATTAAGACACAAAACAGATCAGTGAATATCAGAAGCCAACGTTAGAAAGAAGAATGGACTGCGATAGGGATGTAGGGTGCTAGAACATTGTATATTATGATTTCTCTAGTGGCTACATCATTGTATGCATTTGTGACAATCCAAATTGTTCAATTAAAATTGAGGAAACAATCTGTCAGATATCTCTCAATATAACTGACTTAAAATTTTCAATACATTATTATTTAAAGGACAAATAATTTTTAAGAACCTGAGAATTCAGAATTTAACAATACCCCCAAACTATTAAATAATGAGTAAATACTCTTCAATTGTTTAGACTACATTGAATTTTACATAGGTCTCAATTTTTAATTTTTTTATTTTTACTTATGGGTACATGAATTATATGATAGATTTATAAATATTTGGGGCACATGTGATGTTGGATACAGGCATACAATGTTTACCTCAAGCATTTATTATTTCTTTATGAAAAATGTATTCTAATTCCACTCTTTTCGGTATTTTAAAATAGACAATGTTGTTTTTTATAGCCAGCCTTTTTCAATTGAATACTAGTCTTATCCATTCTAACTATATTTTTGTACACATTTGCAGACTATTGATTAGACTTTTTTCCTCACATGAGCTAGACCTGCGGGACAGACAGGATCATATTTCCTTGTTTGTGTTTTATGATAAAGAGTAGCGATTTTGGTAATAG
>NW_007073114.1:0-1077 GCF_000164805.1 Carlito syrichta
GATTGCCACATTGTTTTCCATAGTAGCTGTACCATTTTACACTCCCACCGACAATGTACAGTGCTCCAATTTCTCCTCATTTTTGGCACTACTTGCTATTTTCCGATTAGTTTTGTTGTTGTTTGCTAGTATGGCATGATTTCACCATGATTTCTGATTTTTTAAAAACATTCATCCTAGGTCAGGCATGGTGACTCAAGTCTATAATCTCAGCACCAGAGGCCACGAGTTCAAGATCAGCCTAGGCAACATAGTGACATTCTGTCTCTGTTCAATTTTTTTATATAAATAAGAAAAAACTAACAAACTTTCCTTTGATAGCAACAGCAGTGATTACCATTAGTTATGTGCTTCACATGCAGGTAGTTCCCAATCCTTTACAATCTGGAACACTCACAGTCAGTCCTTCAGGTTTAACTATGAGAACTCTGAGGCTAGTAAGGCTGGTATCTTGCCAGCATTCCACAGCTAGGAAGGGACAGGCCTGGGGTTTGAGCCCAAATATGACTAACTCCACACCCTGTGCTGTAACCACCTCACTGCACAGTCTTTCTTCTTACTATTAAGAGTAGTTTCTGGGTACTCATTCGGGTGCTCAGGGATCCCCTGAGCAAAAAAGTAACTGCTCCACCTACAATCACAGCAAATTAGCATTCTGGTTTGTGAACAACCCAGAGAGAATAGAGTACAATAAACTCCTATAGGAGAGGAGTTTACGTTTTCCCCAGAGCACCCACTACAAAGACTAACATTCACTGCTCAGTAAATACACATTTTTAAAAAGTAAATTGTGGTTATGAGTATTGATCCCACACCAACCTGTGTGACCAGAGGAAACAGAGAGTGGACACTCATTGTGTATGTTACAAATTAGTAATCAAGATAACTTGCGGTATTTTCCTTCTAATTTCTTGTGGCTCACATTTGCTTTGCTGTCTTTTTATCACTCTCCCACTTTCTTTCTCTCCTCCTTCCCCCACTCCCTTTCCTCACATATCTTAGCCCATTCATGGAACATGACTTTGTTTCACTGATTACTCTCAGATCCAAAATATATCCAGCTAGGAATGAATCACA
>NW_007073115.1:0-761 GCF_000164805.1 Carlito syrichta
ACCTCAGCAACAAAAAAAATCACTGAAGCTGAATGCAGCTTCTCAAAATGATGGCAGCTGGTACTCTGATGCCAATGGGTTCCTGGATCACTAGACTACTGAGGGAAGCCTGTGCTACATGGGGTTCACCCTCAAAAAGATAATTCCGGTTTTCTTTTTGTCCCCCCTCGTAAGCAATTGTCTGAAAACTTTGGGGAGTGGATAGCCTTGCTAGCAATCTCAGAGTTTGAAGACCCCAAAATCAGGAGCTCTAATGCCCAAGGGTGGAGAATTTAGATATACCAGCTCAAGGAGGCAACAATTGATCCTTTCTATGCCTTTGTTCTACTCTGGGATTCAAGGAACTGGATAATGGCCAGCCAAACCGGTGACAGCCCGTCTTCTCTTCTCAGTGTACTGACTCAAATGCTAATCTCTTCCAGAGACATCCTCACAGACACACCCGGGAATGGTTTTACCAGCTAGCTGAACATTCCTCCATCCAGTCAAGTTGACACATGAAATTCACCATCACAATTCACCCCTTGTCAACTTGGCACCTATACACATCTTCTTGAACTAAGAGGAGGGACCCCCAAATACCTGGAATTTATTTATAAAATGTGCATGTTTATTTTTGCATGTTTAAAATGCAGTCACTTTTAAAGTACTCTGTTTGATGCAATACGCCTATCAAGATGCTATTTCCTGTGTTCTAAACAGTTTTTGAACTTGTGAATTTTGATGACTTAGCGCTTCTACTGTTTTTTCTTTCACCTCAT
>NW_007073116.1:0-773 GCF_000164805.1 Carlito syrichta
CCCAACCACCGCAGCCTGGACCTGCTGGGCTCCGGCGCTCCTTCCGCCTCAGCCTTCCGAGTAGCTGGAACGACAGGCTCGCGCTACCACGCCCGGCTAAATTTGGGTTTATTGTGGAGATGAGATCTTGCCAAGTTGCCCAGGTGGTTCTCGAACCCACGGGCTCAGGCAATCCACTCACCTCGGCCTCCCAAGCGCGAGATTATAGGCTGAGCCACGGAGCCCGGCTCCTATCTCTTTTCTTTTAGTTAACATCCATATTTTGAGCCAACGTTATTTACATTTATTCCTATATCAAATTACAAACACTGAAATTTTAAATTTTACTGTGGCTGACTGACTTCAAAAGGAAATTCATGAGCATAGAAATATATCAAACATGAAATGCAGTTATTTCTAGGCAGAGTTATTATTGAAGATATATAAAAACCACATAAAAGCAAAATTTTTAACACACACATATGTATATTTTTCATGGCTCTATTATTTCTTACACCAGAAAGGGGACATCGGATACCCTACTATATTTATTCTAAGTTCACATTAACATATTATAAACAGTTTGACAGGTTTTCACTTGCCTATCAAGTGTGAGCTTTTTTTTTTTTTTTTTTTGAGTTGGAGTCTCACTCTGTCGCCCTCCGGCGATCCTTCACCTCAGCCTTCCGAGTAGCCGGAATTACAGGCCCGTGCTACCACGCCCGGCTGATTTTTTTGATTTTTATTGTAGAAATGAGGTCTCGTCTGCCCAGCGGGTCTCGAACCCGCGGGCT
>NW_007073117.1:0-771 GCF_000164805.1 Carlito syrichta
CCGTCTCTGTTTGGCAGTCTGAGGTTGCGGTGGCTGTGAGCCTGCAGCTGCACTCCAGCCTGGGTGACAGAGTGAGACTCCAACTCAAAAAAACCCAAAAAGTAGAATTAGTATGTGTTACCTTTATTCAAATTAGCATCTGGACACTACAAAAAGCTGTGATTGTGGATTGGTTTGTGTAGAAACCACTGTTCAATCCTTACAATTAAATGTTTTAACTAAAAAAAAAAAATTATTCTTGGCAATATAGGTTCTTTCTAGCATCCACTCCCAGACTTGATCAGCCTCTACCCATTACCCAGTTCTAAAGGAGCTTTTATTTGTTTTATTTTTTAAATTTTTTGAGTTGGTGTCTCACACTGTCGCCCAGACTGGAGTGCACAGTTCGCTCCCGGCCACTGCAGCCTCGAACTGCTGAGCTCCGGCGATCCTTCTGCCTCAGACTTCCAAGTAGCTGAAACTACAGGCACGCTCTATCATGCCCAGCTAATTTTTTGATTTATTGTAGAGATGAGGTCTCGCCGGAGCTTTTATATTTTTAGCTATTTGTTATAACAATACCCTTCACTTTTCACCAATTTCTGCCTTACACTTTCCTGCTGCCATTAAAAAATACCCAAATCTGGGTAACTTATACAAAATAAAAATGTATTTCTCACAGTTGTGAAGGTTGGGATGTTTGTGATCCAGGTTTCAGCAGATTTAGTTTCTGTTGAGACTACTTTCACTAATTGCAAGATGGCACTTGATTTCTGTGTCATCTTGTGGTGG
>NW_007073118.1:0-778 GCF_000164805.1 Carlito syrichta
AGGCTTCTGTCATTTACTCTGTTAGCTTCATTGTGATGGACATGCATGTGATTTAGAAAAAATAATGCTTTGTTGCAATGAGGTTCCTGAAAAAATTAGTTGAGCAAACAATGACAAATGAATGGCTTAAAAGGAAAGACTGAGCCAGGCTCAGTGGCGCAGGCTGTAATCCCACACCTTGGGAGGCTGAAGTGAGTGGATTGCCTGAGTCCACGAGTTCGAGACCTGCCTGGGCAACTTGATGAGACCTCATCTCTACAATAAATAAAAAAATGAGCCAGGTGTGGTAGCATGCACCTTTAGTTCCAGTTACTTGGAAGGCTGAGGCAGAAGGATCGCCGGAGCCCAGCAGGTCGAGGCTGCGGTGGCCAGGAGCGGCCACTACACTCCAGTCTGGGAGACTCCAACTCAAAAAAAAAAAAGCGCTTATAAAACTCTTAGCCCCCGCCTTTGGGAGGCTGAGGTGAGTGGATTGCCTGAGCCCGCGGGTTTGAGACTCCCTGGGCAGCGAGACCTCATCTCTACAATAAATCAAAAAATCAGCCGGGCGTGGTAGCACATACCTGTAATTCCGGCTACTTGGAAGGCTGAGGTGGAAGGATCACCGGAGCCCAGCAGGTCGAGGCTGCAGTGGCCGGGAGCGGCCACTGCACTCCAGTCTGGGCAACAGAGTGAGACTCCAACTCAAAAAAAATAAAATAACAAATAAAACTTTTAGCACAGTACCTGGCATAGAACACTTGCCTGTTAATGTTATCTTGCCACAAGTTCCCCAAAA
>NW_007073119.1:0-4463 GCF_000164805.1 Carlito syrichta
CAAAAACAAAAACAAAAAGAATTAATCATATCACAACACGAGTAAATGGTGACTTTGACATAATCATTTCCATAGAATGGTGAGGACAAAATCTTGAAGGAGTATAAGAAAGAGAATGGAAGAGTGGATAGCAAGCAGGGTTGTAAACTGATAACTTCACAAAGAGAGGATATGGAGTAAGTTGTGAATCGATTACTATGTTGCACTTCCAGGAAAGTGCCTTGTGGCTATTTAGATTTCTCCAGTCCCATGTCTAGCAGGTTTAGAAACTTGCAGATTTATCTTTTTTTTTTTAATTTTAGTTTTTACTATAAAGATGTGAGGTACATTTCAGGTTTAGGTATACAAACATTGATCATGCAGACACTCTTGTTGATGAGGTATGCCCCTCCCTCTCCTAGCAGTTTCCCTCAACTGCCAATCCCACCCCCACTCCCCTGACAGTTTCCCACTACTGCCAATTGTTTTCTAATAGCTTTATAATTGTTCAAGCTCCGCTTATGAGTGAAAACCTATGGAACACTGTCATTTGTTTCTGTGATAAATCACTGAGTATGATCAACTCCAAATCCATCCAAGTTGTTGCAAAGTTCATATATTTGTCCTTCTTTATGGTTACATAATATTCCATTATGTATATATACCCCATTTTTTAAAAAATCCAGTCCAGCTTCTATGGGCAACACGGTTGTTTCCATGTTTTTGCTATCGTGAATATAGCTGCAACAAACACACATATGCAGCTATCTTTTTAGTAGAATGACTTGAGTTCTTCCAATATATTCGCAATAGGGGAATTGCTGGGTCATATGGAAAATCAATTTCTAGTTCTTTCAGGAATCACCACACTGTCTTCTAAAGGGGCTGCACCAGCTAGCTTTCCCACCAGCAGTGTAGAAGCACTTCTTTTCTTTTTTTCTTTTCTTTTTTTTGAGTTGGAGTCTCATTCTGTTGCCCAGGCCAGAGTGCAGTGGCCGTTCCCGGCCACCGCAGCTTCGACCTGCTGGGCTCCGGCGATCCTTCCACCTCAGCCTTCCAAGTAGCTGGAACTACAGGTGCACGCTACCACACCTGGCTACTTTTTAAAAATTTATTGTAGAGAAGAGGTCTCGCTAAGTTGCCCAGGCGGGTCTCGAACCCACGGGCTCAGGCAATCCATTCACCTCAGCCTCCCAAAGGCGCGAGATTACAGGCTGAGCCACCGAGCCTGACTTAGTAGCATTTCTTTTTCTCCACATCCTCATCAGTATCTGTTGTGGTTTGTTTTATTAATGATGGTCATTCTTACAGGGGTTAGGTGGTATCTCAGTGTGCTTTTTGATTTGCATTTCTCTGATGATGAAGGAGGCTGAGCAGCTTTTCATGTGTCTGTTGGCTGCCTGCGTATCTCCTTTTGAGCAGTGTCTATTAATGTCTTTAGCCCACTTTTTAAAGGGATTGCTTGTTCTTTTCCTTTCAGCACATTTGAGTTCCTTGTAGATTCTAGATGCTAGGCCTTTGTCAGATATACAGTTGGCAAATATTTTTTCCCATTCTGTGAGCTATCTTTCTCTCTTGATAGTTTCTTTTGCTTTGCAGAAGCTCATTTAATTTCATGAGGTCCCCCTTGTCTATTTCATTTCTTAAGGTATTAGCCTTTAGTGTTCTGAATAGGGAATTGTTCTCAGTTCCAAGTTTCATAAGGGTGTCTCCTGCACTTTCTAAGATTCTTATAGTTTGAGGTTATACATTCAGGTCTTTGATGCATTTAGCATTAATTTTTGTGAATGGTGATAGGTAGGGGTCCTGTTTCAATCTTCTATATGTGGTCAGCCAGTTTTCCCAGCACCATTTACCGAATAGGTTCTCCTCTCCCCCAGTGGTGTTGTTGGAGGCTTTGTCAAAGATGAACTGGTTGAGGAATTGAGGCTTTGCTTCCAGAATCTCTATCCTATGCCATTGGTCTGTATAGTTGTTCTTGTACCAGGCTGTTTTGATTACACTAACCTTATAGTAAATTTAAAGTCTGGAAGTGTGATACCTCCTGCTTTGTTTCTTTTGCTAAGGATTGTTTTAGCTATTTGTGGTTGTTTATGTTTCCATACGAATTTCTGTATTGTCATTTCCAGGTCTGAGAAGAATGATGTTGGTAGCTTAATGGGTATTGTGTTGAATCTGTAGATTGCCTTTGGTAGGATGGACATCTTAACAATGTTGATTCTTCCTATCCATGAGCATGGAATAATTTTACATTTGTTTGTGTCTTCTTGGATTTCTTTAAACAGTGTTTTGCAATTTTCATTGTAAAGGTCTTTCACTTCTCTGGTTAGGAAGATGCCAAGATATTTCATTTTTTTGGTGGCTACTGTGAATGGGATTGTGCTTTTTATTTGGTTCTCTGCCTGCTTGTTGTTGGTGTAGAGGAATACAATTGTCTTTTGCACATTTATTTTGTACCCTGAGACCTTCCTTTATAGGTGTAAGCAAGTTTTTGACAGATTCTCTTGGATTTTCAAGATCAGCAAAGAGGGATAACTTGACTTCCTCTTTTCCTATTTGGATACCCCCGATTTCCTTCTCTTGTCTAATTGCCTGAGCTAGGACTTCCAACACAATATTGAACAAGAGGGTTGAGAGTGGGCAGCCTTATCTTGTTCCAGTTTCAGGGGAAATGATTCCAGTTTCTGACCATTTAGCAATATGCTAGCTGTGCGTCTGTTGTAGATGGCACTTACTGTTTTGAGGTATGTTACTTCTATACCTAGATGTTTGAGTGTTTTTATCAAGGGATGTTGTATTTTATCAAAATATTTTTCAGGTTGATCTTTGAAAGGAATAATTTTAACTGTTTTTAGCCCGTCTCTGCCACACAAAAGATACGTCTTTATATCTCAATATTATAGCCAGAGTAAGACAAATTCCCAAGAAGCAGAGCAACACTGGTACCTAAAAAAAAAGTTGTAGCAAAAGGAAATATAATTGACTACTTAGTGTGTAGCAAGCAGTGTGCTAGCTTCATCATGTACCATTATTTTCTTATATTTTTCACAAAACATTTTAGAAACAATAATATTTGCAGATAAGGTATCTGTGGTTCAGAGTTTAAGAAACGTGTTTAGGAGTTTTTTTTAGTTAGTTTTAAAAGTTATGAGTTAGAGTTTGCCCAAAATTAAGCTGATACTATTAGTAATATGATAATTTTTACTTCAGATTAGTACCTTAAAAAGTGATGGAAACCTTTATTGACTTCAGAGTAGTCAATACTTAATCTTTCTTGTATTAGTTGTCCTGACAGTAACCAAATTGGGGCCATATCAAGTATTCTCATTCCACCTAAGAACATGGGCTCTTATTCCAAACTACTAGGGTTCAAATCCCAGTTTCATCTCTTACTATGAGATCTTGAGCAAGACAATGTCTTAATGACTCCATCTCATTACCTCAGCTGTAGAATGGGGAGAATATTTATTCTTTCTTATCTCACTGAACCATTAGAAGGCTGAAGTGAGTTAAAATATGTAAACTGCACTATTCAATATAAAGGTTATGATCATAACATAATGTCATTATCCTCATTACTTTTCAGTGGTTGCTATTGCTCTTTAAAGGATGCATGAAGGGGAAAGTACTAAATAATTTAAAATAATACTTCAAAATTTTGATAACTAGAAATGAGGTATTTTAAAGTGAACTTAGTCAACGCACTTTTTAGTAATATAATACAAATGGTATGCTATTTTTGAGTTATTGTAGTAGGATTTTAGATATGCCATTGAAAGATCATCCTTTAATGCTGTCTCATTTGTCAAATGTTTCATGGTATAAACAAACTTAATTTTCATTGTTCTCATGAGTTTTTTAAACAGTATGATTTGGCTGGGCTCAGTGGTTCAGCCTGTAATCCCAGCACTTTGAGAGGCTCAGGCGAGTGGATTGCCTGAGCCCGTGGTTTCAAGACCCACCTAGGCAACTTGGCAACTCCTCATCTCTACAATAAATAAAAAATTAGTTGGGCATGGTAGCACGTATCTTTAGGAAGGCTGAGGTGGAAGGATCGCTGAAGCCCAGCAGGTCAAGGCAGCGGTGGCTGGGAGGATGTCATTACATTCCAGTCTGGGTGACAGAGTGAGACTCCAAGTCAAAAAAATAAAAAATAAAAAAATAGAATAGTATGATTTAATTTTGTTTGCAAGTCTAGTGTCTGTCTAACATGTTATCTTTGATCTCTTCTCATATTTTAATCTTTTGCATTAGAAATAACTCCCTCCCTGTTTTATTTTATGCCCTCTGGTTCAATGTTAACTACATGCAAAGGGACTGTTTTGTTTTCTGGATACCCTTAGCCTTATGATAACAATCTGAATTTGTATGGAAGATTATAGTATCAGAAGGAGTTGGCATTCAAGTAAAGATATTTAAATTTTTCTTCTTTTCATTGTATACTTGAAGTTAATCTTTTCAGAGATGACAGAATGACCATTATT
>NW_007073120.1:0-1056 GCF_000164805.1 Carlito syrichta
AACTTGAAAATCATTCCTATTTGTTAGTTGTGTGAGAGGTGGGCTTTTATGAGGCGTTTGTGATTCTTTACATTTTAAGCGATGTACAAGACATGCCAACAGAATGTCATTTGTGGGTATCATGAAGTATTTTAAAGGATATATATTGATTATTTGAGTTGTCTGTGGAGGAAAGATTACTTTAAATGGATGTTTCTTCTGATTTCTATTTTCAAGTTGTAAGTAGAAAATAGAGTTTATATGACATTATAAGATTGTTATATCTTTATTAAATTCACTGCTCAATTTTTAATAAAAGTATATGCATTATTTATTTCCAAATTTAACACGCATATTCTCTTTAGCTGGAATGCTGATTCTAGAGGAAAACAATTTTAATAATGAACAGAACTGAAGGCTAATCTTATATTGTTTTATTCCTGTAGCATTTAAAGACCAAAAGCCTGTCTTTTAACAAGTTTCATGTTTTCAACAAATATGCTTTTTATTTTTTTAGTTTCCAAAGTTTGCTTTTTACTTGTAAATAGCATGACCATTTACAAACCTCTTTCCACTCTTCTCCACAACTTACAAAATATTTTACTGTTTATATCACCTATTAGAACTACATCTAGAATGACCCAATGACCGTCTGTATACCTAACTGAATTGTACCCCACATCTTTAAAATAGAAACTTTTAAAAAAGCATTTGTGAAGAAAGTATCTTGATTTTGCAGACGTTGCCACCTTGAGCCTTTACTCTTCAGTCATTGTCAACCCCACTGTGTTCTTTAACATCGCCATAGATGGCTAGCCCTTGGGCCGAGTCTCCTTCGAGCTGTTTGTAGACAAAGTTCCAAAGATCAGAAAACTTTCATGCTCTGAGCACTGAAGAGAAAGGATTTGGTTATAAGGGTTTCTATCTTCACAGAATTATTCCAGTGATTATGTGCTTGGGTGGTGACTTTACAAGCCATAATGGCACCGGCGGCAAGTCCATCTATGGGGGAAAATTTGAAGATGAACTTCATCTTGAAGCATACCAGTCCTGGCATCTTGTCAGGGCAAATGCTGG
>NW_007073120.1:2658-3258 GCF_000164805.1 Carlito syrichta
AAAACAAAAGCTACAACTATGTCAGAAATATGAAATTAACGTCAATAAATAATTTATTTGCAAACACTTACTCCATGCTAATGAAACCTCTTTGGCCAAAATGGTTTTTAATCTTCTAACTTATTGTACAAACCATTCTGACAATAAATTCAAAACTTTTTTTTTTGAGTTGGAGTCTCACTGAGTTGCCTAGGCTGGAGCACAGTGGCACTCTCACAGCCACCCCAGAGTCAAGCTGCTGGGCTCCAGCGATCCTTCCACCTCAGCCTCCCAAGTAGCCGGAACTACTGGCGCGTGCTACCACATCTGGCTATTTTTTGATTGATTGTGAGATGAGGTCTCACCAAGTTGCCCAGGCTGGTCTCAAACCCGCGGGTTCAGGCAATTCAATCTCCTCGGCCTCCCAAAGTGCTGGGATGACAGGCTGAGCCATCGAGCCCAGCCAAATTCAAAACTCTTAATGGAGAATAATTAAAAGGTCTTCTTGAAATGAACTTTTTAAAAAAAATTTTCATTTATCAACCAAAGCTCTGTGTTCCTATATTTCTAATAGTTAGGACATGAAAAATTAGATGTGATTATGGCCACTAAATAACAAAG
>NW_007073121.1:0-1183 GCF_000164805.1 Carlito syrichta
CGATGCCTTCTTAGGGAGTGGCAAGGCCACTGTAGGGGATGGAGTTCCAGCAAGAGCCTCCTGCTCATTTATCTGTAGAGTGCTGACAGCCAGGGGTGTGTCTACCAGCTCTCTGCCAGCACATGGCTTTGTGGGAAGGTTGACCCCTCCCTGGGACTGGTTTCTGGCATGGACTGTATTGACAATGTCTGTGCAGACCACCATGAACTGTGAGGTGAAGAGCTATGGTGTGGGACAACCAGGCCCCATTCCATCTCCCTTTACACTAGGTCACATCTGAGATAAAGCAGTCATGAGGGGCACCAGGAGACTCTGGCTTGTTGGGGATTTTTCAGATTTTGGTACTGAAAGTTCTGAGCCCTCAAACTCCTCCATCCCAGCAAGTCAGGGCCGCTAGTCACCCTTTGCATTCCAGTCAGTGTGAACTAAGTTCTTAGGGTGTTCCCAAAGAAGTGTCCTTTGCTCGTTTGGTTGGCTGCAACCTAATGCTCAGGAGATAACTAAGCCACTTATCTCCCATACATTAATGTCACTTAGACAGAACTCTAGCTTTGAGTCAGGGGTAGAGGACTCTGCCCAGCAGGAGGTTTTTCAGGCCCAGGTACAAGCATCTGCTATAGGAAGAAACCCCCATATGGGTTCATGTGAGGCAGGAAGGGCAGAGAAGTTTGCTGTGGGCTGAGCCCAGGAAAACATCTACGATGTCTGCCTCTGGGCTCATTGCATGACATGGAGAAGAGTATAGGTTTGTTTCTGATCTGAGGTTTAAATACAGATTCAGTAACTGCCCGCCCACTGGAAGATGGGGGACCAGGGAGGAAGAGGAGCAGTATGCCCCAGAGTGAAACTCCCTAATCCCAGTCCCCGGTGTCTGAGTCATGGCCCAGGGAGGAGGCAGGCACAGGAGAAAGCCTCTTCCATATATTTACAAAGAACCGAGAACATTGTCTCCAAGGAAATACTCTTGAGATTCTTTATGGCTTATTAAAAAAGTGGAAAGTATTAAATAGTTTTATCTGAAATCTGAAATACTCCACTAGTAGAATAAATGTTTGTCTTTATTTTTGTGATGTTGAGAGATATTTTTGATTTCCAGTGCTTGCTAATCTGTTAGTTCTCCTTAGTACAGGTAATTATATTATAAATTAACAAGGGAAAGTAAACCAACAACGGGGTTTTAATT
>NW_007073122.1:0-797 GCF_000164805.1 Carlito syrichta
GTTCTACTACAAAATTCATTGTTCTGGGGATATGCGCGTGTGTGAGAAGGTGATGTGTGCTTGTGAGTGCGTGTTTCATCACCGGCCCTATCCCCCAATCAGCTGAGGGAGGGTGAGTCACAGACTTGAAGTCCAGCTTGCGCTTCAGGGCTGCTTCACAGAGTCCCGCGATGTGGGCGCCCGGGATGGAAACACATGCGGCAGATTCCACCTGAGCCTTGATGTGAGACACCGAGACATCGCCAGGCAGCCGATGGAGGCGACCTCCGGGTGTCCCCTAAGGTGAGTGACAGGCTTCCCCGGGGGAAGAGGTGGGAGGGCCCCTGTTACAATAATTCACTACGTGAACCTCGCGGACGGGATGTCAGCCTCCGGTGTCCCGTGAAGCTGACCGCTCTCCCTCGACAGCACCCCGTCACTTGCCGCTTTTGCTGCCTATATCTGCTTTCTCAAGGTCGCATCCTCGGGTTCTGTGCTCAACGACATCTCGTGACTAACAGTTTGAGGGCTGACACTTGTTTTCTCAAGAATTGCATCTCAAGGCCATATCATCATCATCATCATCATCCCCGGACCGCTTCTTCGAGGCCACGTGACCACCAACCTCTGCTTTCTCTAGGCTCTGCGTGCTACGTGACCACCAGATCCCGGCGAGGGGTGTAAAATGGGCCCACAGAAACAGACGGGTGCTGGTTTCTCTTTGAATACCATCTCCTCTCGTCTCCCCTTTAACCGATGTATCTTTCTCTAACCGGTCAGCCCGTCCTCTTTTGCTCCGCACTTGCCTTGAATTGTGG
>NW_007073123.1:0-1054 GCF_000164805.1 Carlito syrichta
AACATTGTGTATGCAGGTACCCTTGTTGAATAGGTACGCCCCTACCTCCCCTAGCAGTTTTCCTCAACTACCAATCCCATCCCCACTCTCTTGACAGTTTCCCATTACTCATTCATAAGCAAACCTTGAAACATTATAATACTATAAAGAAAGTCTTTGACAGTAATTGAATTCTTAATAGTTGTAATAGTCCAGGGTGCAGAATCATATTTTCTACAAATATTGTGAATTGTGTCTCTCTTCTCATAGCTCTATCTTTTACTTTTCTTTCTCATATTATTTATTTTGGCTAACTGATTTTTTTGGTTATTTTCTAAATTTGTTTTGCTGAAAATTTGAGCACTTTACCATTCACCTCCTCAAAAACAGGTCCAGAAACTGCAGTTTCATTAAGAGTATCTGGAGCTAGTACTATTGAAACTAGCAATGCCAGAAACCACAAGCCAGTATCACTGTCTGTTCACAAATCAGAATCTGTCACAGTACTCAATCTTTATATAAAATGTCCTTTTTTTTCTTTGTAAAACAAATTGTTCTCTTGTGTTAGCATATTTGGGATTCCACTTCACTCTTACTAAGAGTTTTTTTTTAATCTCCTATGCACTAAAGTCCTTTCAGTTCTCAGTTACGTTCTTTCTTCTGCCTTGCTACTCCACAAAAGTTTTCAGAGTCATCACTCTCCAAAAACGAGACTCTTTATGACTAGGGACACAAAGTATTCATACCACCCACTGTCTCCCTATTGAAAAATCATCTAATTTTCACAGGAGGTGAACAAAAGTGCAGAACTGGCAAATATACCATGGCATTTCACCATCTCTGATAGCTATATCAGAGCCTAAAGACATCCAGATTCATACAACTGTGAAGCAAAATAGTCTCATTCTAGAAATTTCCTACCCCAGTGTTCGGAGCCGGCCACGGAGGCCCACTGAGCGTTAGGGATCAGGGAGGGCCGTGGACCTCGAGACCGCTAGGACGTGTTCGAGAGCCGTAGACCCCATTTTCCTCCCCCTTTTGCCATGCAGCTCAAAAACAACCTAAAGAAACTCTG
>NW_007073124.1:0-1124 GCF_000164805.1 Carlito syrichta
CATACCAGTGTTTTCCGGATATATCCTCACAAATGCACCAGAAATCACGTTACACTAGAATCTAAGCATCTCAAGGTCCAGTCATATTGATACAGAAGATAAACCATCACGCTGTTTTTTTATCACATAGAGATCCACTCGTTCACTTATCAGACGCTTCATGAAAGCTTACTTATGCCACCTGACGTGGTGGGGGCTTTAGATCTATAGCAGTACTTTGCTTATTTATCGCATGATACAGATTATCCAAGACATGCAGCCATCCTTAAGACACCCACTTTAATTTTCTCATCATATCTGTGGACCAGGAATTTGGAAAGAACACTGCAGAATGGCTTGTTTCTGCTCCATGATGTCAGGGGTCTTGGAGCAGAAACAAGACCCAATGGCTCAGTCAAGAATTCTCTAGAGCTGTGTGACCCAATACCCCAGCCACTGGCTTAGGCCCTATGTAAATTGACATTAAGTAAAATGATATAAAATTGCCATTTGTGCTTCTCGGTCACACCAGCCACGTTTAAGTGCTGAGTGGGAACATGTGAGTATTTGGGTATGCTGCTGGACTACAGATCTAGGAGCATCCTCACTCCCAGGTGCTTGGTTGGGACCTCAGCCGGGGCCACCTTCACGTGGTCTTTCCATGTGGCTTGTGCTTCCTCAAAACATGAGGGCCTTAGACTTCTCACACATGGCTCGGGATTTCAAATCTGAATTTCCCAAAAGAACCCGGGGAGCCATCCATCTGTATGACCCAGCTATGGAAGCGACAGAGCGTTGTTTCAGTTATATTCAGCTGGTGAATAAGTCACTAGGTGAGTCCAGCACCAAGGAGAGGAGACGCAGAGTCCGTATTTCAATGAAGGTCATGTCAAAGGATTGCAGACCTGTCGCGAAGCTTCTGCAAGTAGGGAGCAAAATGAGCCAGGCCCCTCCTGTAAATGTTCACTCTATGTCGGAGAAAAAAGTGGGGGTTAAGCCGGACTCGGTGGCTCAACCTGTAATCCCGGCACTTTGGGAGGCTGAGGTGAGAGGATTACCTGAGTCCGCGGGTTCGAGACCCTCCTGGGCAACTTGGCGAGACCTCATCTCTACAATAAATCAAAAAATTAGCCGGCATGGCAGCG
>NW_007073125.1:0-630 GCF_000164805.1 Carlito syrichta
AAGTCCCCAGTTAATATGGTGTTAGAGTCAATGTCTTTCTTTAGTTTTCCTAGAAGTTGCTTTATGAATGTTGGCGCACCTATGTTGGGTGCATATATGTTTAGGATAGATATTTCTTGTTGATGGAGTGAACCTTTTATCATTATGTAGTGGCCCTCTGTATCTTTTTTAATTTTTGATAACTTAAATGGTATTTCGTCTGAAATTAGGATCGCGACTCCGCCTTTCTTTTGTGTTCCATTCACCTGAAAATTTGTTTCCCATCCTCTTACTTTGAATCTGTGTATGTCCTTTCTAGTGAGATGGGTCTCTTGAAGGCAGTATATTGTTGCCTGGTGATATTTTATCCATTTTCTCATTCTATGTCTTTTCAGTGGTGCGTTTAGTTCATTCACATTCAGACTAATTATTGAAATGTGAGAGTTCGTTCCTATCATGGAGTTCTTATTGAGTTATTGTTCTTACACTTGGTTTTTTCTTTTTTCTTTTTGTCTTTCTTTTGGTTTTGGGGTTGGTTTGTGTATATTTTATTCGTTTCCCTGTACTCTTGTGAAGAACGTTGTTCTTTTTTCCTTTTCTTCTGTGTTTAGTACTTTCTTAAGTGTTTCATGTAGAGATGGGTTGGTGGCA
>NW_007073126.1:0-596 GCF_000164805.1 Carlito syrichta
CTGGAACTACAGGCACGCACTACCATGCCCAGCTAATTTTTGATTTATTGTAGAAATGAGGTCTCACCAAGTTGTCCAGGCAGGTCTTGAACCCGCGGGTTCAGGCAATCCACTCACCTCAGTGTCCCAAGACACGGGATTACAGGCTTAGTCACTGACCCCGGCTCTCCTTTAGATTTAATTTGCTCTTTTTTTCTAGTTTCCTGATGTGGAAGCTTATATTATTGTTTTATCTCTTTTTTTTCTAATACATGTATTCAATGCTATAAATTTCCCTCTAAGCACTGCTTTTGTTGCATGTCACACATTTTAATACATTGTATTTTCCTTTAAATTAAGTTCAAAATACATTTTTAATTTCTCTTGATATCACCTCATGACCCATGTGTTGCTTAGAAATGTGTTGTTTAACCTCCAAATATTTAAGAATTTTTCCAGTTTCTTTCGAATTTTGATCTGGAATAATTCCATTATGGTCTGAAAGCAGACATTGTATGATCTTATTTTTTTAGATGTGTTAAGGTGTGTTTTATTTTCCATAAACAGTCTTTGCTGAATATTTTATGTGAAGGTTGAGTGTGTGATCTGCTGTTGTC
>NW_007073127.1:0-989 GCF_000164805.1 Carlito syrichta
GAAAGAGTTCACCAAACTTAAAAAATCAATTAAGTTATGAGAGGGTGAGTTCAAGTATAGTTCTCCTCACCACATCTTGAATCACACTTTATTTGTTATTAATCATTTAAATTTGGACCTTTCAGGCTATTCAGCTATGACTAGACACTGAGATCCAGAAGAAAGTATAAAACCTCTGATAAAATGAAGGCTTCTTACAGGAAAAGTGGAGAGCCTGCTTTATTTCATGCTCAAGTCAAACATGTTACTAATCATAATTTTTCTTATAAAGGACATTCCAACTCCCTCCCTATTTGTTTTTCTGCTTTTAATAATTACCAGCCTTCTTGCTTAATGTCTACCTTTAAGTCTCTGAGTACAGAAAGCCCTTATCAGGACAGTATCAAGAACGGTTGGCGACTGGAGATGTTAATGCCTGGAGGAACCGCCCCTGGCCGTGCGACTAGAGCTTCATCGCCTCTCAGCGTATCTGCTTGCCCCTTCAATGATTACGGAAAAGGACTGGTCACTCATACGGCGAGATGCTGGCTTCCTGAAATGGAGAGACTGTGCTTATAACTCTAAGGTGGACTATCCTGTACCCTGTGAAAAACTATATATTAGTGACTGGGGTTTTAATGGCTCTACGCTTGCCACAACTAGAAGGCACCCGTATGAATGGGCTTACATCTATGTTTCCAAGTTCTCTATCGTCTAATCATTCATTACAGACTCAGTTTTATTGATTGTTTGCAGCAACAGGTCCTGCAACACTTTATTGTCCTCATTCCGGTTTTACAACCTTTTTTACAGGCTTGAGTTGATTCCCCATATGTTTTGTTAATTGCTAATGCTCATTCTATTTACTCGGTAATATATAATTTTGGTCATGTTGAAATTAATTGTGAAAAATTGTACTTTGTCTAATTGTATTATTGATAACCCATATCAAGTATTTCTGTTAAGGCATCCTTCTTAACGTTTTTGTGCCTGTTCAGCTACAGGGACCG
>NW_007073128.1:0-817 GCF_000164805.1 Carlito syrichta
CTGTTTTTATATGGTGCCTGTCACTGCTCTGTCTTTGAAGCACATGGCGATGTGACAGTACGAATCCACCACTGTCCTGACCCAAAGCCTGCCTTCCTGTCTCTCCTGGGACTCCGTCCTCAAAGAAAAACAAAAGACAGCTTTTTCCTCTTATCCAGGGAGGCTTCAAACACCCTTGCAGGCCTTCATCTGATCTGTGTAGACCACGGTCATCCCTAGTTAGTTCGAGTGCCTTTTTTGTGCCGGGGTTTCATGGTGCCAGGGCCGGAGTGCAAAGGGCCTCCCCTGTCCCAGCTGCCACCACTCTCTCTGGCTTCTGCCTTGGGAAGGAGTAGACAGTGGCAACTCACCTCCAGGGTTCTGAGCATATGTATGGGGCCATCAGCTGGTGGTCACACCACAAACACAGCCTGTGGGACTGAGCCTGTGGGTGTCAGTACCCGTCTGCCTCCTTCCCCTGGGTCTTCTGTCATTTTCAATCATTCCTCTGTCATTTTCATTCTTCCCTTTGTCTTCCTGCCACCTGCAGACACAGGCAGCCATGCCATGCAGCCCGACATCCAGCGAGAAAGAGATGGCCCAGAGCTTCTCCAATTATCCTGTGGGGTCAGAGTTGGACAGCTCCAAAGAAGAGACCATCTACAACACAATCTGAGCCACCGCGGAGAATCGGGTGGTACCAGGATGGAGGAGAGTGAGGGCAAAATGCTGGTCATCCACGTCATCATCCAAGACCTGCAGCAGATGGTGAGCCCCGCGACTGGCACCCTGCCCTGTCTTCTGCCTGTGGTCACATCTGGGCCATGTTACTTGATGC
>NW_007073129.1:0-777 GCF_000164805.1 Carlito syrichta
ATATAACAAACAAAAAAAAACTACAATAAAATCATAATCTAGTGCCATAAACTTAAAGTCTAAAGCAAAATTCAGACTAGGTAAATTTCTTCTTATGATAAAAGCACTATGATAAAAGCTGAGAGTTTACAGTTTATAAGGTCCTAGAGCCTGTTTTTTCTTAGGTAACTACAGAATTTAGACTTCCACCAGTTTGGTTACAGTAAACTGTGCAACATTTTTACACACAACCTGGAGGATATCTTTCTAATATTAAAAGGACACAAAACTGGCAGCCAGAGCAAAAGGTATGCTGAAAAAGAATTATCATTAAATTCTAAAGAGAACAATTCTTTGAGGAGGAAGACTGTTTATTTTTCTGCACACTTATCCAGAGTCTGCCTATATATGAGGCATATATATTTTTTGGAGAGCAGGCCCCTTTAGTACAGGTTTCCCCTGCTAGATATCTGTTCTAGGAACCCATCAGCATCAGTGTACCAGCTAGTGTTGTTGTGAGAGGCTGCCTTTGGCTTCAGATAATTTTTTTTTTAGAGTTCTTTCATAATGAGTGATTTGAGCACACTTGTCCACACTGCACTTAATGTTCAGCAGTTTTTGAACACAACCTGCATGACCCCTGTGCCCCACCTTCCCTATTCACCCAATCTTATCCTGAGCAACTATTTTTTGTTTTCCCAAATGAAAAAAAGTCCTCAAAGGGAAACATTTTGCTGATGTGGAAGAGGTGAAACAAAAGCAACAGAAGTACTAAAGGGCATCAAATTAATGAGTCTG
>NW_007073130.1:0-681 GCF_000164805.1 Carlito syrichta
CAAGGAAGAGAGTGGAAAAAAGGCAAATTGTAGTAATTTCTTTTTTTTTTTGAGTTGAAGTCTTACTCTGACACCCCAAATGAGATTTGACTCCTGCTCTTTTGTCCGCAGGAACCACCGGAGAAACCTGGTGAGCTAGGGAATACCTTGCTTGCTGTGACTGCTTTGACTGGGCCTGCATCCACACCCGGATTTACAAGATTGCTATGTAGTCACTTCTGGATTCCACATTGCACAGTCAGTGCCTGACCTAGCCGCTGCCGCCACCACAGCAACCATTACACATCGCACCACCGGTGCCTGAGGCAATCCCCAACTTCATACCTCGAACCCCCTGCGAGCAAGATCTGCTGAGGTTGCTTCTGTTGATACTGCCACCGTGACATCCTGCCAAGCCGTGGTTCTCCTCTTGTGTGCCTTGAGACAAAGTCTCCCTCCCCTTAGGGAGGAGCAACTGACATAAAGACCATCTGGAGCAGTGAGATAACACTACCTGCTGGCGATTAAAGATACAACACCAATAAGGGAAAAACAAAAGCCAGACAGACACAGGCCAGATCTGAGTGGTGAACTGGGCAGTGGGGAACTGAGTGTTGATCTGAACTACCCTTCACAACAGGCCAGGGGCAACTGACCCTAAACTACGGAGGGCCAGCACCGGCAGAGAGATTTAGGGGGTCC
>NW_007073131.1:0-1014 GCF_000164805.1 Carlito syrichta
GAGGTTAACTAAATTGCTGAAATAGGTTTTACCACTACAGTAAACAGGAGAGCAGAGATAGAAGTCCAGAAATTTCCAGTTCCAAGTCCATGTTCCATATGCCACCTTGATGTAACAGTTTGACTTGGCTGGCTGTCTCCTGTGATCCTCACACTTTATCTCACAGCAGCACCTACTTTCTTCCCAGCTATCCCATTCATGAAATCTCAATAGTTATTTTCTACCTCCTGGTAGGAAACAGAACTGTCATCTGGCAGAACATTGGGAAAGGAAAACACTCGGATTGCAACAACATCAGAGTAATGTCCACAAGGTGGCAGAAGACTGGAATAAGGAAGCTAACAACAAAACAATGAGCTATTTTATATTTTTGTGTTTACTGACCACTTTCTATGTTCCAGACCCTATGCTAAGTGCTTGATATGCACCTGCCCACAATATTTGTGAGGCATGGGATTTTAAATATATCACCTCCTTTAATATTTTAATTTTCATTATCCTAGTAAAATAATGTGCCTATGTCCCCCAAAACTGCAAACCTGAAGCCTCATTGTACTAACAGTATGCTATAACATAGGAGCTAGCAAACTTGTCCTGTCAAGGGCTTTCCAGGTCATTCATCCTTGTCCTTAGCACTCAACTCCTTGTAGCAGGAAAGGAGCCATTCACACTATGTAAATAAATGAGTGTGACTGTGTTCCAATAAAATTTGTTTATTAAAAAAATGTGGTAGACCAGATTTGGCTCATGAGTCATACAGAGTGAGAAAGAATTTTTATCTAAGAAATGCAAAAATTATCAGGCCCAGAGGGACATTGAAGCTTTTCTATAATAAAAGGAAAACATTTCTCATTCACATTTGTAGCAACTCGAAAAAATGACAACTTTCTGCCTCTGGCTGGCCCAAGCATCTTATGATGTTTGTTATGACTTCACTTCCTGTTTAATTATATGCAGTGAAGATTATCTCTTTGCTCTTAAGTAGAATTGAAATTCTACCTTTTAATTTGTCTG
>NW_007073132.1:0-773 GCF_000164805.1 Carlito syrichta
TTAGTTTCAGATAATATTGAAACACCTCTGTATGCTTCTGGAGTGCAGCTAATGTTTACATTCATAGTAGAAACTGACTTTAAATAGGTATAATAAGGGACTTGAAAAGTAAAGGATAAGCAGGATTAGAATAAGAGCGAGGAAATCAAAATTCATTAACTTTTAGTAGCATCATTCACTAATACCTGACTCTATGTAATTAATCATAATGATATAAGGATTTATTTTACTCCACATCTCCTGAATTTCTCAGTGAAATATAGTAGAGAAAAAAATTGTTACTAAGAGAAAATGGATTTTTAAAAAAATACTGACGTGCTGAACTTGTATTATATTTACAACAAGATAGATCAATTTACTCAATTTTCAATCATTTGTTTTTATTCAATAAACGTTGTGGCCCAGATTATGACAGGTAATTTGCTTAGTTCCAGAAATTCAGTGAATTGAACAGAAGACAAAGGAGATACAATGACCACTTTCATGGATTTTCCAGACTAGTTTAGGTCATAACTGATTATTAATAAAAGAGGTTTAGGAAAACTAAGATGAGTGAATGTTCTTATTTGTAGAATTCAGAGATCACCAGCTTATGCCTAATAAACATGCTTCAGAAATAAAACCCATGCTGCATGGGACTTCAAGACCAACTCAGATCTCTTCTATCTCTCCTGCAGGCCCTCTCTTCTTTTCTTTACCCTTATCTTTTATAACTCCTTTTCCCACCCTACCTTCTCTCTGTTCTCCATGCCTGATGATGGACATGTGCGGGG
>NW_007073133.1:0-705 GCF_000164805.1 Carlito syrichta
TCTCACTCATAAACAGACCTTGAACAATTATAATGCTATAAGAATGAGATTGGCAGTAGTGGGAAACTGCCAGGGGAGGGGTAGCCTGGGATTGGCAGTTGAGGGAAACTGGTAGGGGAGGGAGGGTCATACCTTATCAACAGGGTTACCTGCACGATCAATGTTTGTATATCTAACCCTGAATTGTACCCATCTCTATAATAAATAATAATTAAAAAAATTAAAAATTTAAAAAATACCTTGTGTCAATTCACCATCTTTACCCTCCTCTGGCTAGAACATATATGTACTTTCACTCTGCATTTATCTTTAAAAAAAATGATTTCAAAGAGGTTAGTTAGAAGTAGAGCGAATATCTGCGTGCCTTCCACCTAGCATAAAAATTGTAAGGTACAGTCCAGCTTTCCTAGCCTTCCTTAACCCAGAGGACAGTGAAGGCTCCATGAACAGGAACAAACAGTTTGGAAAACAAATTCTGTCCCAATGGCTAGACAGCCCACAGACTTTCCCCAATTTTTGGTGGGTGGGAGGGATTACGGGAGAGTTGCTTACAAACGCGTCATTGGAACAATCATGTGGAATACTCAGTGCCCCCAGGCTCTGAGTCCAGCTCCCTGTGGAGAGGTCAGGGCTGCTACTGCCAAGATGCCACCAGCAGTTGGCACCCATCGCCCTAAAGTCACCCTCAAAGCTGCTCCCACGGAA
>NW_007073134.1:0-950 GCF_000164805.1 Carlito syrichta
AACTTTAGAAATGATAGAGTGAACTCAAAGTTTCACAAGTGAAGTATCAGGAAAGTAGACTGCTGCAAGAAATCTTTCAGTATTTCTGACTAAAAAAAAAAAAAAACCAACTTCCTCTTCCATGTTCTTCTCTGCACTATCATCCTTAAAAGATGGGAGGGGGCCAGAAGCAGTGGCTCACCCCTGTAATCTCAGCACTTTGGGAGGCCAAGGTGAGAGAATTACCTGAGTTCCAGAGGTTCGAAACCAGCCTGGACAATTTGGTGAGCCCTCATCTCTGCAATAAATCAAAAAATTAGCCAGGCATGGTGATGCACATCTGTGGTTTCAGCTACTTGGAAGGCTGAGGTAGAAGGATCACCTGAGCCCAGCAGGTCGAGGCTGCAGTGGCAGTGAGTGGGCCACAGAGGGACATTCTGACTCAAAAAAAAAAAAGATGGGAGGCAACGTGTATCCATGACAGGAATATTGGCTTAGAACGGCACCTAGAACATAGCATGTACTGAGAAAATGGGCCTGTGCTGTAATATTCAATGCTTTATTATGAAACAGGCTTTATGTCTCCTTACTTTTTATTTTCATCTTCAATGTTGTCCTCACTGTTATAACAACTGCACAGGAGGCTGGTGGGGTTTATAGAGGAGGCAATTTCAGCAGACGCTGGAAGAAGTCCTTTTGCAAAGTATTCCCTGGGCAAGCCTGTATTAACCAATAAGCACCTGATACGTTTCCCCCCCACCCCCGGCCACAGCAGTCACTAGAGTTGCTTGGACAGCAGCCAGTGTAGGTGTCACCTTAGAAGTTACTGGAGACCCCTACCCCCAAGCAGGAAGCAGTGCAGAAAGGCACAGAAATTCATTTCCAGAAGACAGCTTAAGTGCCCAGCTTGATGGTGCTTCCGCCCCTATGTCTTAGCAGTTAGCCACTTAGTTCAGACAATTGCCAAGTAA
>NW_007073135.1:0-1494 GCF_000164805.1 Carlito syrichta
GCATTCAGTTTTAATCTTGTGGGGCTTATTGCTGCTATGAAAATGCAAATGGCAATATAAATGTTTAACTACAGGAGAAAGAGACCATATATACCATCTCATCACGCTGTAACAGCTAAGGTTCCAATATGGGAACTGGACTTTGTAAATTAGAAGTTCCTCCCTGTGGAATTGAAAATTAAGCATTGGATATAAAGAAAGCAGATTACAATATATTCATAATTCACTGGCAGCAATGTGCACTGTGTCACAGCAGTGACAGTTATTGGTGGTATTGTTGTCCTCAACAATATCCCAAATAGACTATTCTGGTAGCACAACCTTGTCTGTTTATTTTTGTTGCCTAATTTGCATAGGTAGGTGGCTATTTTTTAAGCTTGGTTCTCCAGATCTTCTTTGATGATTAGATGGCACTTTATGGCTTCTAGAAAAAAATTATCCTTTTCTACTTAAGCTAGCAACAGTTTTCTGTTGCTTGCAACCCATAATCCTGACTGATAAAGCCAATACATTCATCATTATAAACTATTTAGGATTAACAAAGTCCTGTTACCATAATTCTTGTATCATTTCCAATCCCTAAGTGAGATATGTCAGATTTACAAAATGTTGGGGGAACTCTTATAAGGCTCCAAGAAATTCATTGTCTGATGGGAATAAAATACAATAAGTATGTTCTATACCACGTGACATGATTCACAGTTTAAAGCAAAAAATGGCAAGAACTAACTATGAGGAGGGACCAAAAAAACCAAACAATAAAATGGAATTATTTTTGAAAGGAGGGCCCCTTGTAGTACAGGTTTCCCCATGAGGTGTTCTAGAATTTCCCATCAGCACAGTGTAGCAGCTAACATTGTTGTGAGAGGCTGCATTTGTCTTAAGTTTATTATTATTATTATTATTATTTTGGCTTATTTCTATGGACTTGTCCATTTATGATGGGTGATTTATAAACACAGCTGTCCACACCACAGAAAGTATTCAGCACTTTTGGACACAAAACAGCATGACTCCTGGGCCCCACCCTCCCTATTCATGTGATCTCACCCCAAGCAACTTTTTTTTGTTTTTCCTGATGAAAAAAGACCTCAAAGGGCAATTAATGTTCCACTGATGTGGAAGACGTGAAACAAAAAACAGCAGAAGCACTAAAAGGCATCCAAATTGACAAGTTCACAAACTTCTTTGAGTAGTAGAAAAAGGATCTCGGTATGTGTACTGTATCAAATGGAGAGTACTTTGAAGGTGACAAGTTTAAAAATGTAAGAAGAAATACACAATTATAAATTCTGGGTTTTTGGGGGGTCTTCCCTCATATATACACTAGGTACAAGGTATAACAAAACCAAATCTACCCATGAACATTAAGAGCAAGAATTAAGACTGAAGAAGATCAAAGATAGAGAGAACATGTAACGATTGTCAAATACAAAAAGCATACTGCCTCTTAAAGAAGAACAAACTCACAGTAGATCAGACATCACATCTATT
>NW_007073136.1:0-673 GCF_000164805.1 Carlito syrichta
CCGGCTGCTTCTCCTCCTCCTCCTCCTCTTCCTTCCCTCTGGGGAGCCTGAGAGCGATCGGGTTCCACACGGGAGATTCTTCTGGGACTCTGCTCTCCACAGATTCTTTCCTCGAGTCATTCTTCCACCCGGCTAGCCCTGCTTCCTCCGCCCTAGCTGGGCATCGACGAGACGAGAGAAGATCAGGCCATGTCACTGGTCCCCGGGGCCCATGTGGGACTTTCTACGGGGACCTGAAGTCACGTATTCTGGTCCTGCCCTTTGGCTTCCTGGCCATCAACTGATGACCCCAAAAAGGGACTTTCATCCCAGAATGTAAAATAGACCAAATAAATAGGGGTGGAGGCAGAGGGGGCAGAGAAAATGAAGAAACCAAATTTGCACGTGAAGCCCTCCCCTCCCTCCTCCTATGACTGATCTGGTGTTTCCTGTTCTTCCTCCAGCATCCCAGAGTTTGATCCTGTTTCCCCACCCACCTCCCTCCTCTCCCTGCCCCCACCCAAGTCACCACGTACTGGGCATAAAACGTCCCCTGGCTACCTCTCAGTCTGCTCGGCTGTGTGCTTCTTGGAGGCCCACTTTGTTCTATTCATATCTGGATCCAGCATGCCCTTGTTTGGAAACAGAAGCCAATATTTTCATTTTTATTTTTATTTATTTATTTATTTATATT
>NW_007073137.1:0-967 GCF_000164805.1 Carlito syrichta
GCAGGCATCATGGAATTTGAATTATTTGCTTGGAAATTGCAGATCTCGTGGTGGTCTTGTGATGCATAGTTTGTAAAGCACGGAACTTGTACGCCCCTAGCAAGTGATTATCACACTGCTGGAGGGTATAGAAAATGGTATATAAGTTGGAAAAGGTTTGAATAAAATTGGCTTCAGTCCTGACCAGACTGTTCCCAGAAGAACTGCCTCTGAGTGGTCTCTTCTCGCTGTCCAGATTCTCTGGTGCGGGTCCTAACCCACCCTTGATCAGTGCTGGTCACCGACATCTCACTATGACTGTTTCATAAGCAGCAAACAAATCTATCACAAGCAACCCATAGGTAGAAGACATAATGTGGGTGAAAGCGTAGGGTCTGCTAGTGCCTTGACTCCCTTCCTAAAAGTAGGAAATTTCCCACTTTATGAGTCTTCACATAAGGCAAAGCCCACCTCCCTATGTAGAGCTGACAAGGCCATATACTCATCCTTCCAGTCACCCTCCAGCATGACATGGGTGCTTAATTTAGATTCTTCCACTATGACATTCCCACCAAGGCCCCTATAACAGTTAGAGGCAATAAGAAGATGGGGCAGCAAAGGAGGAATTTTGGCAACAGGAGGCAGCAGCAACACTGAGTTTCCAAAGACAACAGCAACAGCTATGCTGTCAGTGGTTGAGCCTAGACCTCAGCAACATGTGGTCACATTACTGTCACCAGATGGGTTTCTATCATGATTCTTAGCTATGCCTTTTATGTTACCTGGTCTTCTTTGTTCCTATGTAAGGAACCTTCCCATCAGTTCAGTAAACAACCTTCCCATCAGTTTGGTAAACTAACCAATATACTTTCAATAACTCCCTTTTCTGCTTGAATTAGTCAGAACTGCCCTGTTACCTGCAATTAAAAACCCTGACTGAGGCAATTAATAATAAGTAGCAGTACCAATTATACTTTATAAATCTTTT
>NW_007073138.1:0-814 GCF_000164805.1 Carlito syrichta
AATCCTGACTGAAAATTGGTGACTCCTCAAGGTCGTTTTCACTTGCATTTTCGGATGACAAATGAGGCTGAGCTTTTTCCAATGTCTTTGGTGGCTGCTTGTATGTCTGCTGTTGAGATGGGTCTGTTCATATCTTTTGCTCACTGTGAAATGAGGCTGTTTGCTTTTTTCTTGTCGGCAAGTGGCAGTTCCTTGTAGTTCCGAGCTGATCATCCCTTGTCAGATGTACATTCGCAAATATGTTTTCCGCATCTGTGGGTTGCGTTTCTCTATGAGTCAGGGCCTCACTCTGATGCCCAGACGGTACTAGAGTGGTACAATCACACCTGACCACAGGGTAGACCTCCGGGGCTCAGGCAATCCTCCCAAGCGGCTGCAACGAAAAGCCTATGTCTCCAAGCCCAGCTCATTGATGACATTTTGGAGATAGAGATGAGGCTGCCTGATGTTACACAGTCATGTTTCAACTCCTGGGCTCCAGCAATCTTCCGTCCTCAGTCCGCCAAAGTGCTGGATGACAGGTGGGAGATTCCATGCCTGGCCTACCCTTAGCGGGAGTCGTTTTGGTCCACAATGAAGTGTGCTTTGATTGCGGGGATACGCTTCCTAGCTGTCCATAGCCAACGATTTAGCTTGCTTCCCTTAGGGTTCTATGAGTTTCCTTTACTTCTCACCACCAACATTCACCACTCAACTTTGCGGAGAGCACCCTGGCATTTGTTCTTGCCACAGAGTCTCCTTTGAAAAGTAGCCAGACCTGTGAGTGAGAATTTCAGAGTGCTGTGATCATAGACAGTGCCTCTACTGCGAGGAA
>NW_007073139.1:0-1190 GCF_000164805.1 Carlito syrichta
CCTTGCTTCCTTCAATTCTTGGGAATGAAAATCCACGATGTCTTCCGCTCTTGTCAGAGCACTGTACATAAATCCTTGATACTGAAGGCTTGCTCAGTCGTCAAGGTCCCGCCCATTATGATGTCACAGTTCTGAGGCTGATGTCATGAATGGCAAGCTGATATGCGTGGTTTCCTGACTTTGCTCACATCTTTTAATTGAAAATTTAGCCGTTTAGGCCAACGAGTGAAACAGGGACAAAGCCAATAAGTTAACATCATTCGTCTCAGACCTGGAAATTACAATAGTGAATTCATATGAAATTTAAAACAATCATGAAGAGCCGAAAGAATCCTTATCAAAAGGTACAAAGCAGGAACTATCACTTTCCGCATTTGAAACTTTAGTATAAGTTTACAATAATCCAAACAGCCTGCTATTGGTACTAGAAAAGGTCCATAGGCTGATGGGTCAGGACAGAGAGCGAAATCCTCAAATTCTCACCCAACTCATCTTTGAAGGAACCTCCGGGACCCAATGGGGAATGGAGAACCTATTCAGTACATGTTGCTGGGAAAAGTCTGACTACATGAACAAGATTCAAACAGGACCCCTCACTATCACCATACACATTAACTCTCAATGGTTCAAAGACCTAAACGTAAAACACCAAATTGTAATCATCACAGAAACACAGGAGACTCCTTTATGAAAACTGGAACCGGCAGCTACTCTCTTCAGATCCCTCAATACCCATAATTTAAAAAGAATGTTAGACACTTGGGATCGTACCAAACAAATTAACTTCTCCAAAATACAAGACACCATCAAAATACCAAGCACACAGCCCCCGAATGGGACAGACTATTCTCCAGCTATGTATCTGACAACGTGATAACATCTGTGAGCTACAAGAAAATCAAACAGTCAGAAAAAGAGACAAACAATCCCGTTAAAAAGTGGCAAAAATACATGATTGGACACTTCAAATAGAAGAGATGTGGGAAGCCAGGAGACACATGAAATCGTGCTCAGCCTCACTCATCATCAGAGAAATGCAAAGGAAAACCACATTGAACTACCACTTAACCCCTGTAAGAATGGCCTTCATTAATAACACAAACAATATCAGATGCTGGAAAAGATTTGGGGGAAAAAAATGCTTCTGCACTGCATGTGGACTGAAAAGTAGAGCAACAGCTTTGGAAATC
>NW_007073140.1:0-841 GCF_000164805.1 Carlito syrichta
CTTAAAAGATATTTTTATGTATTGTTGACTGCTCATATGTTTTCTTTGAGAACTGTTTATTCATATCTTTTGCACACTTCGTAATGGGGCTATTTGTTTTTTTCTTTTCAGCACATTTGAGTCCCTTGTAGATCCTTGATTTTAGGCCTTTGTCAGACATGGAGTTGGCAAATATTTTTTCCCAGTCTGTGGGCTGTTTCCCTGCTCTCTTGATGGCTTCTTTGGCTTTGCAGAAACTTGTCAGTTTGATGAGGTTCCACTTGTCTATCTTATCTCTTATAGCATGGGCCCTTAGGGTTTTGATCAGGAATTGGTTGCCAGTTCCAGTTTCCATAAGAGTGTCTCTTGCATTTTCTAAGGTTCTTATAGTTTGAGGTTTTATGTTTAGTTCTCTGTTCCACTTAGAGTTAATGTTTGTGTATGGGGATAGGCAGGGATCCAGTTTCAATTTTCTGCATGTGGTCAGCCAGTTTACCCAGCACCACTTACTGAATAGATTCACATCTCCCCCGTGGTTTGTGGTGGAGGCTTTGTCGAAGATGAGTTGGTTGAAAAATTGAGGTTTTGCTTCTGGAATCTCAATTCTATTCCATTGGTCTATAAGCCTGTTCTTATACCAGGCTGTTTTGATTATTGTAGCTTTATAATAAAGTTTAAAGTCTGGGAGTGTAATACATCCTACTTTTTTTTTTTTTCCCTGAGGATTGATTTGGCTATTTGTGGTTGTTTATGTTTTCATATGAATCCCTGTAGTGATGCTTCTAGTTCTGAGAAGAATGTTGCTGGTAATTTGATGGCTATTGCATTAATCTGTAGATTGCCTTAGCCTCACTAGTCATCA
>NW_007073141.1:0-1338 GCF_000164805.1 Carlito syrichta
TATAGTATAGTGTAAAGTTAATAATATTAATCGTCAAAAATATTAAAAGTTAGTAAAATTGGATTGAACTTAGAGTTAACTTGGAAAGTTTTTTAATCAGGGTTTAGAACTTAGAGTATAATATGAATGATTTATTGAACATTGTGGAGAACATTTTGAACAATCTGTATTGAAATTGTGCACCTGTGATTCATACATCATGGAATTGTAATTGTTCACTGGGAACCTGAAAGTCTTGTGATGGTACATGATTTGTAAAGCGCGTTACACATCAATGAATTTGTACGCCCCAGCAAGTAATTGTCACACTGCTGGAGATTATAGAAAATGGTATATAAGTTGGAAAAGGTTTGAATAAAATTGCTTCAGTCTTGGCCAGACTGTTCCCAGAAGAGCTGCCTCCGTGTGGTTTCTTCTCTCCGTTCTGATTCACCGGTGCGGTCCTAACCCCCCCTTGGTCAGTGCAGGTCACCGACAATGATCATGTTCATTCTCTAGGTGGGGGACTGGAGCTCACAGAGACTGATCTCCAGTGAAAACCAGGGAGTTACAACACTGCCGTCATCAGTGGGGTAGGAGGGCAACAGAATGCAGCAGGACAAAAAGCACACAAAATTTAAAAACATAAAGTGGCAGAGAGGGACTAAAAATGGTTAAAATTATTTCTTTTAAAGATCAACCTGCAGGCTCCAAATCTGATAGACATGAGGCTTGAGAAAACTAAACAGCCTTTACTAGTTAGCAGCAAAGTATGCTGCTAAAAGGAAGAGAATGTTTGAACAAAGATGGATAAAGGCGCTTTCCTGGAAATGCAAGATAGTAACCAATTCACAACCTTACCCCAAATCCTCTCTTTGTGAAGTCATCAGTTTACAACCCTGCTTGTTAAGCACATCCTGGAGACAGTTTGTTCTTTGAAAATCTGGTTTTGCTAAGTACAACCTTGCAAATTCCAAAGAAAAATGTATAGCCATACAACCTGCCCCCCACCCCCTTACCAAAGCTAACATATAAAACCCCTCTCCTCTTTCTCCGGGTGGCTCAGCCTTGGAGCATTAGACCACTGAGTAGCACTGATGCTAATGAAATGCTACTTCTGGAGATAGCCTTGGTGTCATGGCCTCTCTGTTTTCCTGCAACATTTCACTCAGTTTTTCGGGACAACCTCCCAAATAACATCCATCCCCCGGTAACAGCACTGCCCTTCACCATTTTGGAGGATTGCAATGGACAGGGTCTTTGTTTTTTTAAGTGGAATATTGGAAAGAGAAAAACTGCTTTATTTGCATATTTTTCCGCTAGAAGGCGCGACAAGGTTTTCCTCCAAGAATATTAAGC
>NW_007073142.1:0-1435 GCF_000164805.1 Carlito syrichta
AAATAATACTTCAAAATTTTGATAACTAGAAATGAGGTATTGTAAAGTGAACTTAGTCAACGCACTTTTTAGTAATATAATATAAATGGTATGCTATTTTTGAGTTATTGTAGTAGGATTTTAGATATGCCATTGAAAGATCATCCTTTAATGCTGTCTCATTTGTCAAATGTTTCATGGTATAAACAAACTTAATTTTCATTGTTCTCATGAGTTTTTTAAACAGTATGATTTGGCTGGGCTCAGTGGTTCAGCCTGTAATCCCAGCACTTTGAGAGGCTCAGGCGAGTGGATTGCCTGAGCCCGTGGTTTCAAGACCCACCTAGGCAACTTGGCAACTCCTCATCTCTACAATAAATAAAAAATTATTTGGGCATGGTAGCACGTATCTTTAGGAAGGCTGAGGTGGAAGGATCGCTGAAGCCCAGCAGGTCAAGGCAGCGGTGGCTGGGAGGATGTCATTACATTCCAGTCTGGGTGACAGAGTGAGACTCCAAGTCAAAAAAATAAAAAATAAAAAAATAGAATAGTATGATTTAATTTTGTTTGCAAGTCTAGTGTCTGTCTAACATGTTATCTTTGATCTCTTCTCATATTTTAATCTTTTGCATTAGAAATAACTCCCTCCCTGTTTTATTTTATGCCCTCTGGTTCAATGTTAACTACATTCAAAGGGACTGTTTTGTTTTCTGGATACCCTTAGCCTTATGATAACAATCTGAATTTGTATGGAAGATTATAGTATCAGAAGGAGTTGGCATTCAAGTAAAGATATTTAAATTTTTCTTCTTTTCATTGTATACTTGAAGTTAATCTTTTCAGAGATGACAGAATGACCATTATTTCTAAAAGTTGAGCAAGTAGTTTTGACTGACATGGTTGAAATGAACACAAATGCATCTATTATACAATTTTCTTGTGCAATTAAAGGAAAGTTAATTCAAGATGACTTAAGCAATACAAAAAAGAGATGTTACTCCATATTACATGGAATCTTGAGGTAAAAAGATTCCAGGGTTTTTTATTGCAGAGGCTGAATTTTGTCTTTCCTGACTTGGGTAATTTTATCTCTCTGTTCTGACATTCTCAGCATTTTTGCTTTAGTTCCTGGGCAACCTTTCTTGAGGTCTTGAAGTAGCTGCAAAAGCTCTAGGCATATCAGCCTTGTATAGCAATGGCAGACACTTTAAAAAGAATACCCCCTATCTCACGTATCTGTTCAATGGTTAAGAAGTCTTATCAAGAAACCTGTCAGCAGACTTTCCCTCCTGTCTTGTCGACCAAAATTTCAATCAGATCAATTTCTAAATCATACAGGGGCAGTAACCACAAACTTACTGTGGTTTGGCTAGATAAAACAATAATAAGTGCCTGGAGTAGGCAAGGAGCACAGCTTCTTCTGATGTACACATCTCTTGTTTAATTAGATTAGACC
>NW_007073143.1:0-800 GCF_000164805.1 Carlito syrichta
TCTGGACATTTAGGTGATTCTACATCTGTGCGATTGTGAAATGTGTAGCAATTAACATGTGAGCGCAGGTTTCAAAAATAACACTCTTGCAGAAAGAGCCAACATCATTAAAAGTCAGGAAATGTCTGACTTTTGACAATAGGGAGTTAATTCTAAGATAGTGGTTCTCCTTCCCTAAAAATCTTTTTATTAGAAAGTCTTTGGTTATTTGGGCTCTTTTTTGCTTTAAGGTAAATTTCAGAACTGTTTTTTCTAACTCTGTAAAAAGTGGAACTCGTGGGTTGATAGAAATTGCATTGAATCTTCAGATCGCTTTAGGCAGTACAAACATTTCGGTGATGTCGATTCTTCCGATTCATGAACTTGGGAGGTCTTCAATTTGTCTGTATCTCTTTCATTTTTTTCAACAACATTTTGCATTTCTCTCTGTAGACATGCATCATCTCCTTATATAAAATTATTTCAGGTTGTGTGTGTGTGCGTCTTTGTTGTAAAAGGGAGCGTGTTCTTTTTTGGATTCAGTTGGAGCATCACTCAGTCGCCCAGACTGGAGTGCAGAGGCACGCTCCCCGCCACCGCAACCTCGACCTGCTGGGCTCTGGCGAGCCTTCGGCCTCAGCCTTCCAAGTAGCTGAACTACGAGCACGCACTACCACGCCCGGCTAAGTCTTCGATGTATTGTAGAGATGAGATCTCCCCGAGTTGCCCAGGCAGGTCTCGAACCCGCGGGCTCGGGTAATCCACTCACCTACACCTCCCAAAGCGTGGGATTACAGGCTGAACCACCGAGCCCAGCTGGG
>NW_007073144.1:0-671 GCF_000164805.1 Carlito syrichta
CACCATGTCTACAAGGGTCAATAATTTTATCAAAATATTATCAAATTCATTCTTTATTTGGGAAGATTTTTAAATGTACTGTTTTTATGATATTAGGCATGCATTATGTCAACTTTGCATCTCACTGTAAATGTAGACATTAAAAGTATATATGTATGTTTTTTTAATATTTTTTATTATGGTTTTGTGGGGTACAGTTAAGGGTTAGGTATACAATTACGTTTCATTCAGGCACCCTGTTGATAAGAGGTGTTTCCCCATCCCCAGACAGATATTTGCTACTGTTAAACCCATCTCCTTCTACCCCCCACAGTTTCCCAGTACCATCAGTCATTTTCATATAGTATTACATTGGATGTTCAAGGTCCATTATATAAGTGAGAACATGTGATGCTCGGATCTTTGTTTCTGTGAGAGGTCACTCAGTATTATAGACTCTAGTTCCATCCAGGTTGCTGCAAAATTCATGATTTTGTTCTTTTTTATGACTGTGTAGTATTCCATCGTGTATATGTACCACATTTTTTTAATCCAGTCCTCTTTTGATGGGCAGCATGGTTGTCTCCAGGTTCTTGCTATTGTGAACAATGCTGCGATAAACATACATGTGCAGGTATCTTTTTTATAGAGTGATTTGTGTTCTTCAGGGTATATTCCCCGTAGGGGTATTG
>NW_007073145.1:0-1371 GCF_000164805.1 Carlito syrichta
TAAAATATAATTAAAAATATATTGAAACCCAAGTTCTAGATCATAAGAAAAAATTAAGGTCTTAATTTTTTTAGTAATTAGATTATTTAGTTTTTATCTTTGAATATAAAGGGAGTAGGATGCCAAAAACAACCCAGGATTTATTTATAAAAAATTGTGTATTTATTCTTACATGTTTAAACTTCAGTCACCTTCAGAGTACTCTCTGTTTGATGCAATATACCTATTGAGACATTTTTCCACTGCTCAAAACAGTTTTTGAACTCTTCGATGCCTTTTAGTGTTTCTGTCATTTTTTGTTTCACCTCTTCCACATCAGCAAAAGATTTCCCTTTGAGAACTTTTTCATCTGGGGAAACAAAAAAGTTGCTGAGGGTGAGACCAAGTTAATGGGGGAGGGGTCATGAGGGTCATGTCACTTTGGGTCAAAAACTGCAGAACACTCAGTGCGGTGTGGGCAGCTGCGCTTGCAAATCACCCATTATGAAATGGGCAAACTCGTAAGAATCTCAACAACAAAAAATCACTGAAGCTGAATGCAGCCTCTCAAAATGATGGTAGCTGGTACTCTGATGCCAATGGGTTCCTGGATCACTAGTCTATTGAGGGAAGCCTGTGCTACATGGGGCTCACCCTCAAAAAGAGAATTCCGGGGTTTTTTTTGTTCCCCCTCGTAAGCAATTGTCTGAAAACTTTGGGGAGTGGGTAGCATTGCTAGCAATCTCAGAGTTGAAGGCCCCAAATCAGGAGCTTTAATGTCCAAGGGTGGAGAATTTAGATGTATCAGTGTAAGGAGGCAACAATTGATCCTTTCTGTGCCTGTTTGTTCTATTCTGGGATTCAAGGAACTGGATAATGGCCAGCCAAACCGGTGACAGCCGGTCTTCTCTTCTCAGTGTACTGACTCAAATGCTAATCTCTTCCAGAGACATCCTCACAGACACAACCAGGAATGGTTTCACCAGCTAGCTGAACATTCCTCCATCCAGTCAAGTTGACACATGAAATTCACCATCACAATTCACCCCTTGTCAACTTGGCACACATACACATCTTCTTGAACTAAGAGGAGGGACCCCAAAATACCTGGAATTTATTTATAAAAAGTGCATATTTATTTTTATATGTTTAAACTTCAGTCACTTTTAAAGTACTCTCTGTTTGATGCAATACGCCTATCAAGATGCTTTTTCCTGTGTTTCTAAACAGTTTTTGAACTTGTCAGTTTTGATGCCTTTTAGCGCTTCTACTGTTTTTTTCTTTCACCTCATCATTAAAACATTTCCTTTTGAGGATTTTTTCATCTAGGGGAAACAAAAAAAAGTCACTTGGAGCAAGATTGGGTGTATAGGGAGGGTGAGGGCATGGGGG
>NW_007073146.1:0-1370 GCF_000164805.1 Carlito syrichta
CTGCCTTAAGGAACTGCCAAATTGTTGCTGAAGAGTAAGTAGTCCAAAATTAGACATCAGCTCCCTGAGAGGACACATGACACAGGGAACACATGAACTCTACAAAACATTTATGTATCCTTCAAGGAACTGGCTATAGGCAGCCACCAGCTTTTTAAGTTCTGTTTTCCATGAATAAGTTTACAGCTCTTTAAATGTATAGATAATCAAATTCTTAGAATTAAAAATCAATATGATTGACAGCAAGCACACAGGCTCTATCTGAAGGGCGCAGGGAACAGTCAGAAGGGCATCTCCTGAGATGGTGCTAAACACTATATAGAACCAAAGACAAAAAAGGCCCTAAGCTCTGGCTTTTCCCATGCATGCAAAGTTTAAACCTGTGCTCAAATAACTTCTCCCTAAAGGAATACTACCTCATAGTCTCCTCCAGTAAAACCCAAACACAACACTGGCCAGCCCCTGCAAGGTCCATAAATATACCCCTCTCCCTGCATAGCTCTCTCTCTTTCACACTCTCTTGCCCTCTCTCTTTCACTCTCTCACTCTCTTTCTCTCTCTCTCCTTCCCTCTTTCCCTCTCACTCTCTCTCTCTCTCCGCCCCCGTTTCTCTCTCTCACTCTCTCTCTCCCCCCCTTACTCTTCCTTGGTTACAGTCCCTTCCTGTAACTGCCCCTTTAATAAATCTCTTGGTTCTGACTGGGTGTGGAGTCATTACTGGCACCGAAATCCTTTCATTATCTATGTACTCAAATCCAGCCAGCATGAATTACAATAATCAGTTAACATGGGATTATTAACAGTACCCACATGAACCATGATTCTGCTATATTTATGAGTTTGTTTGAGCCTCAAATCAGTCTTATAAAATCAACAATTGTATTACTATCCCAATTTGCCCAGAGTAGAGTTGGGATTTGAAACTAAAGGGTCTAGTTTCAGTATCTCTTTCTTAGCAAATACATTTATTGTCTCTTGGACAATGCAATTTTAGAGTTATCTAATAGCTAAAATGATGAGATCATTCCCAAACACATAATGTGAAACCAATACCACAGTCCAGGCCTGAAATCCTGGTACTCCTACCCTTCCCTTGAAGAGGGGCCGCCATGCACAAACACTTCACATAAATATGCCCTAGACTGTGACTTGTGATGAACACTACTAAGTAACAGCATGGTTTGACTCCTAATTCTTCATAAAGGTCAAATGGCATCATGGATAATCCATGCCTCTAGAGAGAAGTTTGAACTGGGCATAGTTTTCTTATTGATAAATTTCTGTGAAATAGAGATGTCTAAAGCCTCTACATAAATTAAAAATATGTTGCAGGCCGGACTCGGTGGCTCAGCCTGTCATCACAGCACATT
>NW_007073147.1:0-647 GCF_000164805.1 Carlito syrichta
CCGGGCTCGGTGGCTCAGCCTGTAATCCCGCGCCTTTGGGAGGCTGAGGTGAGTGGATTGCCTGAGCCCACGGGTTCGAGACCCGTTCTGGGCAGCGAGACCCGCTCTGGGCAGTGAGACCTCATCTCTACAATAAATCAAAAAATCAGCCAGGCATGGTAGCCCATGCCTGTAATTCCAGCTACTCGGAAGGCTGAGGTGGAAGGATCACCGGAGCCCAGCAGGTCGAGGGAGCAGCCACTGCACTCCAGTCTGGGTGACAGTGAGACTCCAACTCAATAAATAAATAAATAAATAAAATAAAAGAAAGGGGTGCCTGAGCAGACTAGCAAGCGAGGCAGGCCCAATGACAACAGGGTGCTGGGGGTATGAGGCCTGGGTAGCTGTGGCCGGGGTCTCCCTGCTCCCACTGGCACCTGTGTAGTGCTCTGGGCCACTGCCTCCTTTCTCACCTTCCCTGCATGGACCCTGGCTTTTGTTTTAACAGGTAATTCTGAAGACATGGTGGGTGTGTACAAGAAACTATTTAGGGTTTGAAAATTTCCCTCTGGGTTCTTACTAATCTCATTCAATTCCCTCACTGTGCCTGTAAAACCTTGAATATTTATAAGATGTCTGATTTTCTTATCTTTGTAACAACAGAATTA
>NW_007073148.1:0-788 GCF_000164805.1 Carlito syrichta
CGGATTCAGCAATACATCTCAAAAATCATCCATCATGACCAAGTAGGCTTCATTCCTGGCATGCAAGGCTGGTTCAATATTCGTAAAACCATAAATGTAATTAAATACATCAACAGATGTCAAAACAAAAACCACATGATCATATCACTAGATGCAGAAAAAGCTTTTGATAAAATCCAGCACCCCTTCTTGATAAAAACCCTTGAACATCTAGGCATACGGGGAACATACCTCAAAATAGTAAAAGCCATCTACGAGAAACCCACAGCCAGCATACTCCTAAATGGACAAAAATTGGAACCAATTCCCCTGAAAACTGGAACTAGACAAGGATGCCCACTCTCTCCCTTCCTGTTCAACATAGTATTGGAAGTCCTGGCTAAAGCAATCAGAGAAGAGGAGGCAATCAGAGGTATTCAAATAGGAAAAGAGGAAGTCAAGTTATCTCTCTATGCAGATGATATGATGGTGTACCTTGAAAACCCAAGAGAATCTGTCAAAGGTCTCCTTACATTGATAAAAGCCTTTGGCAAAGTCTCAGGATACAAAATAAATGTACAAAAGACAATCGCATTTCTCTACACCAATAATAAACAAACAGAAACCCAAATAAAAAACACAGCTCCATTCACAATAGCCACAAAAAAAATGAAATACCTTGGATCTTCCTAACCAGAGACGTGAAAGAACTTTACAATGAAAATTACAAACACTGCTCAAAGAAATCAAAGCCGACATTAACAAGTGGAAAAATATCCCATGCTCATGGATCGGAAGAATCAACATTG
>NW_007073149.1:0-1066 GCF_000164805.1 Carlito syrichta
CATAAGTCTGTTTACAGCTTTAAAATAAAGAGACAGTCTCTCCCTCCAGAGCAAAATGCAGAAATCCTGAATGTCTGGTAAATTTTTAAAAATGTCTCACTCTAGGGCAGAGCAGATGGGCTTACTGTCCATTACAAGAGATTCAAGTTTTCTAATTCAAGGTTTATCTCCTGTGGATCAGCATATTTTGTGTTTTATAGACAGGGTCTCATTTTGTTGCCCAGGCTGGCTTGCAGACGTGGTTTCATTCTCGATTCTTGGGCTCAATGATCCTCCATTCTCATCTTCCTGAACAGCTAAAGGTGCCAGTGTGTTTTAGGCATGGGATCTTGCTATGCTTATCAGGCTGGTCTCAAACTTTTGGCCTCAAACAATTCTCCTAGATAAGACTCCCATAATATTGGAGTTGTAGGCATAAGTCACTGAATCCAACCTGTATCACATGATAAAATAGTATTCAGCAGTTAAGGAAAAAAGGAACTAATAAGGCTCATTACAACATAAATGATTCTTCTTCTTTTTTTTTATTTTTTGAGTTGGATTCTCACTCCGTCACCCAGATTGGATTCAGTGGTATGCTCTCAGCCATCACAGCCTTGACCTTTTGGGTCCAGCGTTCTTTCTGCCTCCGCCTTCCAAGTAACTGGAACTACGGGCCCGTCCTACCATGCCCGTCTAATTTTTGATTTATTACAGAGGGGAGTTCTCGCCAAGATGCCTGGGTGTGTCTCAAACCCTCGGACTCAGGCAATCCACTCGCCTCGGCCTCCCAAAGTGCTGAGATTACAGGCTGAGCCACTGAGCCTGGCCCACAAATGATTCTTAAGTGGTAAGTTTACTAAAGGATGCCAGACATAAAAACAACTTTTTAATTAAATTACATAAAATTCTAAATCACAAAATCATTAAGACACAAAACAGATCAGTGAATATCAGAAGCCAATGTTAGAAAGAAGAATGGACTGCGATAGGGATGTAGGGTGCTAGAACATTGTATATTATGATTTCTCTAGTGGCTACATCATTGTATGCATTTGTGACAATCCCAAATTGTTCAATTAAAATT
>NW_007073150.1:0-1020 GCF_000164805.1 Carlito syrichta
CAGCTTCTAGGCAACTTTAAAGATATTGACTCTAACACTCTCATAGCTGGGGATTTAATACCCGACTCACAACCCTAGACAGATCATTAAGACAAAAAAAAGCAAGGAGATCTGGAACCTCAATGTGACTCTTGACCAAATGAACTTAACTGATACCTACAGGACATTCCACACAACAATCACAGAATATACATTCTACCCATCACCACATGGAATATACTCTAAGATTGACCACATCCTTGGCCATTAATCAAGCATAAACAAATTTCATAATTGAAATTTTCCCAGGCACCTTCTCAGACCACAGTGGAATCAAAATAAATATCAACAACAACAAAGCTCCCCCCAAACCCACAAAGACATAGACACTAAACAGCATGATGCTAAACAACTCCTGGGTCAGTGATGAAATCAAAACAGAGGTTAAAAGATACCTGTAAACAAATGAAAATGAAGAACCATCTTACCAAAACCTCTGGGACACCATGAAAGCTGTAGTAAGAGGGGAATTCATATTCCTACAAACACACATGAAGAAAATGGAAAGATCACAAGTTAACAACCTAACAAGTCACCTAAGGAAGATGAAAAAGCAAGACCACCAAACTCTAACTTCAGCAGAAGAATCCAGGTCGCCAAAGTAAAAGCCCAAATCCAGGACATAGAAGACAAAAAAAATACAAAAAATAAATGAAATAAAAAGCTGGTTCTTTAAAAGGATAAACAAGATTGATGGTCCCCCAGCTAGACTGACCAAGAAAAAGAGAGAAAAAGCCCAAAAAACACAATCAAAAACACAGAAGATGAAGTCACATTTGATCCTGAAGAAATACAAAAGATCAATAGAGACTACTATGTACACTTGTATGGAAACAAACTTGAAAACCTTAAGGAAATGTAGGACTTTCTGTCATCACACAACCTGCCTAGGTTGAAACAAGAAGAAATTGAGACCCTAAATAGAGCAATACATCAAGGAAATTGACTATGTATAGAAACTACCTCCAAAAAAAACCCCTG
>NW_007073151.1:0-1606 GCF_000164805.1 Carlito syrichta
CCCAGGCCTGGACACATCCCGGTCTGTGGCAGTCGTTAGCTGCGCCTGTAACCCATTCTTCTGGAAATGTGGGAAGTGATATTTTCCTCACTCATTTGAGTCTGGGTGTGATCATGCAATATTTGAAGCAGTAACATGTGAGCACAGGAGCACATATCAAATCCAAGAGCAGCCTTTAAGGCTGGTGTCCCACCAGCAACTTCCTTTGCTCTGCACTGACTACCCAGATGCTTGAGTTGAGTGAAGAACTCTCATCATCCTGGGACCCCTGGCTTGGAGAGTGAGGAGAAAAAGTGCGCACTCTCACTAATTATCAGAGAAATACAAATTAAAATCACATTGAGATACCACTTAACCCCAGTAAGAATGGTCATCATTAATAAAACAAGCAACAATAAGTGCTGGCTAGGATGAGGAAAAAAGGAACGCTTCTACATTACTGGTGGGAATGCAAACTACTAAAATTTCTTTGGAAGACAATGTGACAATTTCTAAAAGAACTAGAAATTGACTTTCCACATGACCCAGCAATCCTCCTACTGAGACTATACGTGGAGGAACTCAAACCATTCTACCAAAAAGATACCTGCACAGGCTTGTTTGTTGCAGCTCTATCCACAGTAACAAAAATATGAAACCAGTCATGCTGCCCATTGAAGCTGGACTGGTTTAAAAAAATGTGGTGTGTATACAAAATGGAATATTATGTAGCCATAAAAGACAAACATATGGACTTCACAGCAACTTGGATGGATTTAGGGTCTATCATACTCAGTGATTTATCACAGAAACAAAGAACAGAGCACTAAATGTTCTCACTCATAAGTGGACCTTGAACTATCATCATAATACTATAAGAAAGGGATTGGCAATAGTGGGAAACTGCCAGGAAGGGGGCATGGGATTGGCAGTTGAGGGAAACTGCTAGGGGAGAGAGGGCACACCTCATCAACAAGGATACCTGCATAATGAATATTTATATACCTAACCCTGAATTGTACTCCTCATCTTTCAAATAAAATAATACAATAAAATAAGACTCCACGTGTAAGGGTGATCACATATCTCTGGGTTTTTTCACTTAACAGTTTCACTGAACATAACTGCAAGTTCATCCCTATTGTTACCAATGGCAGCATTTCACTCTTGTGTATGGAGAAATAATACTCTGTAGTATATATCTGCCCCATTTTTTTATCCACTCATGGATTGATGAATTCTTTTGTTGATCCCACAGCTTGACTCCTGTGATTAGTGCTACAGGGGATATAGGATTGCAGAAATCTTCAACATGTTGATCACATTTCCTACAAAAATACACCCAGCAGTGAGGTGCCAGGTCACACAGTAGGTCTATTTATGGTTTTTTGAAGAAACTTCTACAGTAATCCACAATGGCTGTACTAATTAACGTTCCCACCCACAGTGTGCAAGGGTTCCCTTTCTCCACACCCTCAGCAGCACTTGCTATCTTCCATCTTTTTGATAACAGTCATCCTAACAGGTATGATAGTATAACTCATTGTGGTTTTAATTTGTATTTCCTTGAGGATGAGTGATATTAAAGACATTTTAATAGATCTGTTGGCCGTTTGTATGTCTCTTG
>NW_007073152.1:0-1517 GCF_000164805.1 Carlito syrichta
CAGGTGCCATGGTCTTGTCTAGAGTAACGCAGGAGACACAGCCCATGGATTGACATGATACTACATGGAAACACCACGTGCGGTGATAGGACTTCATCAATATGGCCAGGAAGACCCAAGGTGAGACAACCTGCCTCCCTGTACATCCTGCAAGCACAAGTGGGTCCTGGGCTCCTAACAGACACTCCTCTCCTCCTATGTTCCCCTCCTCTTTCTCTGCATCGGACCCTTCTTGGGGAGGCTCTGCCCACATATGGCATGAAGACCACAGTCTTGAGCCTTTGACCAACCACTTTTCCAACTGCAGAAGTGAAAGCTTTCCTGTGGTGTTGCCAACTAACCCTGAGGCTAGCTGCATCCCCATGACCCAGGACAAAGCACAGAGACTGGCACTAAGGCAGTGTGAAAGGACATGTCCCTGCACTTCGACTCTGCAAATAACCTCTGTGTACCGGGCTCTAGCAGTTTGTCAGCAACTGTACTTGTCAAGCGAACCTCCAGCTGCTCCAGTGAAAAGTGTGATTGTATCCATTTGGACTCATTCAGTTTCAAGCAATCAAATGACTAATCATGACCTAAGCAGAAAGTGACTCCATTGTCCCATAAACAAAGCCTAAATTTGTGCAGATCAGAGTTTGGTGCAGGGGCTCCAGAGTGTCACCACTGCTCAGACCTATTCTATGCTCCTTCTCTGTGATACTTAGCCTAGTTGGTGTTGCCTTCTGGCTTCAAGGTGGCTGCTGCAGCTCCCAAAATCACATCCTAACACAAACATATTCAAGTGGGGAGAAAGGCCAGCAGAAGGAAAAGGATTCCCCTATATCTGATAGGGCACTTCCTCCCAGAAATCCCTCAGCAGACCTTGGCCCCAGGCCTGGACACATCCCTGTCTGTGGCAGTCCTTAGCTGCACCTGTAGTCCCTTCTGGAAATGTGGGAAGTGATTTTTTCCTCACTCATTTGAGGCTGGGTGTGATCATGCAATATTTGAAGCAGTAAGATGTGAGCACAGGAGCACATGTCAAATCCAAGAGCAGCCTTTAAAGCTGGTGTCCCACCAGCAACTTCCTTTGCTCTGCACTGACTACCCAGATGCTTGAGTTCAGTGAAGACCTCTCATCAGCCTGGGACCTCTGGCTGGGAGAGTGAAGAGAAAAAGTGCTCACTCTCACTAATTATCAGAGAAATGTAAATTAAAACCACATTGAGGTACCACTTAACCCCAGTAAGAATGGTCATCATTAATAAAACACACAATAAGTGCTGCCTAGGATGAGGAAAAAAAGGAATGCTTCTACACTGCTGGTGGGAATGCAAACTAGCAAAATTTCTTTGGAAGACAATGTGACAGTTTCTAAAAGAAATAGAAATTGACTTTCCACATGACCCAGCAATCTCCCTACTGAGAGTATACGTGGAGGAACTCAAACCATTTTACCAAAAAGATACCTGCACAACTTGTTTGTTGCAGCTCTATCCACAGTACCAAAAATATGAAACCAGCCATGCTGCCCATTG
>NW_007073153.1:0-557 GCF_000164805.1 Carlito syrichta
CTAATCATCAAGGAGATGCAAATTAAAACCACACTGAGATACCGCCTAACTCCAGTCAGAATGGCCATCATCAATAACTCAAAAAACAACAAGTGCTGAAGAGGGTGTGGCAAAAAGGGAACACTTCTACACTGTTAGTGGGAGTGTAAACTAGTGTAGCCTCTGTGGAAAACAGTGTGGAGATTCCCAAAAGATCTAAATTCCTGCAATCCCCCTTTTGGGAATATACCCGGAAGAACTCAAATCGCTCTATAAAAAAGATACCTGCACATGTATGTTTATCATAGCATTTTTTACAGTAGTAAGAACATACAACCAACCGTGCTGCCCATCAAAAGAGGACTAGATTCAAAAAATGTGGTACATATACATGATGGAATATTACACATCCATAAAGAACAAAATCATGAAGTTCACAGCAACCTGGATGTGCTTAGAGTCTATAATACTGAGTGATCTTTCACAGAAACAAAGAACTGAGTATCACATGTTCTCACTTATAAGTAGACCTTGAACAATTATCATAATACTATAAGAAAAGAAGCCGGGTTCGGTGG
>NW_007073154.1:0-773 GCF_000164805.1 Carlito syrichta
GTGGTTCTCTACTCCAGTCATCACCCCGGGGATTGTTCAGACACTTCTCTGTCCCCTCTCTGTAGGCTAAGTGTGGCACTTCCCAAAAGGCAGCCACACCTGCTGCTTGCTAAAGCACAAAGCCTGCACCCTGCATGGACTTCTTACCTGGCCTGGCTGTCCCAAGGCCTCACAGGTGCGAATGTTTGTTGAATTATTGCTTTATCTTACTGTCTGATTGCTGTCTTCATTTACTATCTGTTTGCTAAATAATTGAATGTTATTACTGGCTATTTTTAATTTTAATAAATATCCATTCTGCTTCTCTTGTTGTTTGCCATTTTGTGTCACATTATATGACCGATGTCCATCTCTAACTAATGTACTAATTATCATAAGCTGTTTCTCAACTCTGAATATGCAAAGCCAAAAAGGCAGCGAATGTCCTCCATGGAGTGCTCTGGGCTCCAAGATGCACACAAGCTCTCTTGTGTTGAAAGCTGTAAGCTCCTCCTTCACCCCACCCAGGTGTGCATCCTAGTCAGCCTTAGGCTTCGGCTAGGTTGGGCATTTGCTATGTTTCAACTTGAAAGAATACTTGATCTCTCTGAACCTCACCCTCACCATTTATAAAAGTGAATCCAATGTATTCAGAATGACCTAGAGATGACTGAGAAAATGGAAGGCAGTAATGTGCAAAGGACCTTTATCTGTGGCCGTTCAAGCTAGGCATACCATTATGGCAGTCAGTTCTGTTAAACACCACCCGTAATTTGGAGAGTAAGTCCTGACTC
>NW_007073155.1:0-763 GCF_000164805.1 Carlito syrichta
CCTGTCACAGTCACAGAGTCTTCAGCTTAGGCCAGCAGAGTTTCTTTAGGTTGTTTTTGAGCTGCATGGCAAAAGGGGGAGGAAAATGGGGTCTACGGCTCTCGAACACGTCCTAGCGGTCTCGAGGTCCACGGCCCTCCCTGATCCCTAACGCTCAGTGGGCCTCCGTGGCCGGCTCCGAACACTGGGGTAGGAAATTTCTAGAATGAGACTATTTTGCTTCACAGTTGTATGAATCTGGATGTCTTTAGGCTCTGATATAGCTATCAGAGATGGTGAAATGCCATGGTATATTTGCCAGTTCTGCACTTTTGTTCACCTCCTGTGAAAATTAGATGATTTTTCAATAGGGAGACAGTGGGTGGTATGAATACTTTGTGTCCCTAGTCATAAAGAGTCTCGTTTTTGGAGAGTGATGACTCTGAAAACTTTTGTGGAGTAGCAAGGCAGAAGAAAGAACGTAACTGAGAACTGAAAGGACTTTAGTGCATAGGAGATTAAAAAAAAACTCTTAGTAAGAGTGAAGTGGAATCCCAAATATGCTAACACAAGAGAACAATTTGTTTTACAAAGAAAAAAAAGGACATTTTATATAAAGATTGAGTACTGTGACAGATTCTGATTTGTGAACAGACAGTGATACTGGCTTGTGGTTTCTGGCATTGCTAGTTTCAATAGTACTAGCTCCAGATACTCTTAATGAAACTGCAGTTTCTGGACCTGTTTTTGAGGAAGTGAATGGTAAAGTGCTCAAATTTTCAGC
>NW_007073157.1:0-687 GCF_000164805.1 Carlito syrichta
GTTTTTAATCTTATGCCTGTACTCTTGTGAAGAATGCTGTTGTTCTTTTTTCTTTTTCTTCTGTGTTCAGTACTTTCTTAAGTGTTTCTTGTAGAGGTGGTGTGGTGGTGGCGTAGGTTCTTAGGGATTGGATGTCTGGAAAAGATTTCAATTCTCCCTCATTAATGAAGCTTAGTTTGGCTGGGTAGGTTATTCTTGGTTGAAATTGTTTCTCTTTTAGAACTTTGAAGATAGGACTCCAGGCTCTCCTGGCCTGAAGGGTTTCTGTGGGTAAATCTGCTGCTATTCTAATTGGTTTTCCCTGGTAGGTAGTCTGGCCTTTTTCTCTTGCTGTCTTTAGGATTTTTCCTTTCATAGTTACTTTGTTTAGGCGAATTATTATGTGTCTGGGAGTTGGTCTTCTCGTTTGTTGTCTTGCAGGGGTTCTCTGAATCTCTTGTGTTTGAATTTTTTCATCCTTAATGAGATGAGGGAAGTTTTCTTGAATGATTTCATGAAATGTTTGTTCCAGTGTGGCTTCTGTTTCTCTCTCTGCCTCAGGAAGCCCAATTATTCTTAGGTTTGGTCTCTTGAAGTGATCATTCATCTCTTGTAGGTTTTGTTCTGTCTTTTTGAGCTTCTTTTCTATGCTTTTGACAGTTTGGGTTAGTTCTGTGTTTTGGTCTTCGAGCTCTGAAATTCTTTCTT
>NW_007073158.1:0-1374 GCF_000164805.1 Carlito syrichta
CACCCATAGATCCTTCTGCATCTGAGAATCCCTGGGTAGACCTAGACCTACAGCCTCTGGGGATCTAAGTGATGATATCAGCACAAGGTTTATGTTTCCATCCTCAAGCTGACCTTTATCTGGGGTGGCTTCATTTGTGGTGGCTCTCTCAGCTTCTCCAAATTTACATTCAATAATATTAGTGGTAAGAGAGATTTATTTCTAAGAACTGCAGCAGAAATGATGAGACTGGAGCTGAGGATAAAACAGCCCCACTCCAAACACGTAATGGATTGTGAATGAGCTCTTCCACCAAAGAACCAGTATAGTACAGAAGCAATCATGTGCAGTACACCTGGCCTGTCCCACCTCCCTCAAAATGAACATGCCTTCCCCTCATTTTGTAATTATAGCTAGCACTTACTCATTCTCTTTTATGGTTGATATTTTGCTTTACACAGTGACTTCTCCATTGCATTACTACCATATAAGACACTAGTTTTTCTATTTTAAAATCATGGTTTTTGGCTAATGTAAATGTTCTATATCTGAATTATGGCAATAGTTAACAGGTATCACATCTGTCATAATTCATGGGTGCATTTTATTGTATGTAAATTTTACCCCAATAAAGGGTAATTTTTTGAAAATAATGATGATGGTAATTTTAACGATATGTATTGTTTTGCTGTATAGCAGGACCTGTGCTAAGCAATTTATTGCATTTCCTGCTTTCATATATACTACAAACCTGGGAAGTAGGTACTGCTATCATCCCTATTTTACAGGTAAAGAAACTAAGGCTTAAAGAAGTCAGGCACCTAGGGTCACATAATACTGATACAGCTTGGCTTAGAATTCAATTTTTTTTTCAGACAGGGTTTTGCTCTGTCACCCAGGCTGGAATGCAATGGTATGGTCACAGTTCACTGCAGCCTCAAATTCCTGGGCTGAAGGGCTGCTCCTGACCTAGCCTCTGGAGTAAATAGAACTACAGGCATGCACCACCACACCCAGCTAATTTTTTAAATTTTTTGTAGAAAATGCAAACATATGTCTTGCTATGTAGTCCAGGCTGATTTTGAACTCCTGGGCTCAAATGACTCTCCTGCCCAGCCTCCCAAAGCTCTGGGATTATATGTATGAGCCACCATGCCAGGCCAAATCTATCTGTCTTAAATAACCATCTCCATATAAAATGCCTATAGAAATACTTTTTTTTTCAGTTGGAGTCTCACTCTGTCGCCCAGACTGGAGTGCAGTGGCATGCTCCTAGTCACCGTGGCCTCGACCTGCTAGGCCCGGCGATCCTTCCGCCTCAGACTTCCAAGTAACCAGAACTATAGGCACGTGCTACCACACCCAGCTAATTTTTGATTTATTGTAGAAACGAGG
>NW_007073159.1:0-749 GCF_000164805.1 Carlito syrichta
CCCATTTGTCTATCTTCTCTCTTAAGTCCTGTGGGTTTCGGGTTTTGTACAGAAATTGGATGCCAGTTCCGATTTCCATGAGAGTATTTCCTTCCTTTTCTAAGGTTCTTATGGTTTGAGGTTTTACATTTAGGTCTCTGATCCATTTGGAGTTAACCTTTGTGCATGGGGATAGATAGGGGTCCTGTTTCAATCTTCTGCATGTGGTCAGCCAATTTTCCCAGCACCATTTACTGAATAGGTTTTCCTCTCCCCATTGGTAGGTGGTGGGGGCTTTGTCGAAGATGAGTTGGTTGAGAAATTGAGGTTTTGCTTCTGGAATCTCGATTCTGTTCCATTGATCTATATGCCTGTTCCTGTACCAATACCAAGCTGTTTTGATGATTGTAGCTTTATAGTAAAGTTTGAAATCTGGTATTGTGATACCTCCTGCTTTGTTTTTTTTGCTGAGGATTGTTCTGGCTATTCTTGGATGTTTGTGTTTCCATATGAATTCCTGTGTTGTTTTTTCTAGGTCTGAAAAGAATGTTGTTGGTAATTTAATGGGTATTGCATTGATTTTGTAGATTGCCTTAGGTAAGATGGACATCTTCACAATGTTGATTCTTCCGATCCATGAGCATGGGATATTTTTCCACTTGTTCATGTCGGCTTTGATTTTCTTTGAGCAGTGTTTTGTAATTTTTCATTGTAAAGGTCTTTCACGTCTCTGGTCAGGAAGATGCCAAGGTATTTTCATTTTTTTTGTG
>NW_007073160.1:0-753 GCF_000164805.1 Carlito syrichta
CTTCTGTTCTTTTCTTTGGAGGAGAGATTACAAAATTGTGATTTGTCACAAAAATATTCTGTACAAAATCTCCAAAATTAGCCCAAATGGTAATGACTGAAACTTAAATTGAAAACTATACCCAACTAGGTCTTTATTGTGACTATGCCGGTTTTTGCTTGTTGGCCTGCAGGTTTGCACTGAGGTAATAAACCCTTTATCTCTTCCTCTACATGAAAAACAAAAAGAAGCAAGCAAACAAAATTACTACAATTTCATTCTTCATGGATGATTTTCATAATGATTGATTTATAAATATTTTTTAAAAAGGATTCATGAATTGCCATATCTGTCTGCAGAGGTTTATTCTTTAAAGTACTATGTTTTATCTGATCTAATCATGATATATCTGTATTGATAGAATTTGAAATTTCTTTCTTTTTTTTTTTGAGTTGGAGTCCCGCTCTGTCGCCCAGACTGGAGTGCAGTGGCTGCTCCCTGCCACAGCAGCCTTGACCTGCTGGGCTCTGGTGCTCCTTCTGCCTCACCCTTCCCAGTAGCTGGAACTACAGGCGTGCACTACCACACCTGGCTGATTTTTTGATTTATTGAAGAGATGAGGTTTCACCAAGTTGCCCAGGCGGGTCTTGAACCCGCAGGATCAGGCAATCCTCTCACCTCAGCCTCCCAAGGCGCGGGATTACAGGCTGAGCCACCAAGCCCGGGTGTTAGAATTTGAAATTTCTAATGCACATGCTTTTTGTAAAAGTAGTT
>NW_007073161.1:0-829 GCF_000164805.1 Carlito syrichta
TCGTTCTTGGTGTTGGCTGCATGCTGGTGGTGCTGAAGGAATCCCCCCTATCTTCGCTGTTGGGTAGTCCTCTGTGTACAATACCATTGGCCTCTAGTGTGTGTTTGGAGACTTGGGACTGGTGGAGAGGCCAGTCCTCTTATGGCAGGGTGAACTTGGTGTTGACTCCACCAGGACCTGCAGTAGTCATTCTGCTTCACTTCAGGGCAGAAGGGGGAGGTGAAGGTCAAACCTTCCACCTTGATGGTGTAAATGTCCTTTATGAGGCAGGTATTGGTGACCGGCTGCTTGGGGTCTACCACATCCACCAGGGGCTCCTTAATGCCACATCTTTGATACAAGACATATCAAAGCTCTGACCTTTCTCCCACCAGTAGATCTTGTATTCTTGGTACTGCCTGGATGGCCATCATATATACAGTGTGGCTCCGTCTGAGAAGATGAGGTCAAGGGCGCCAGTCACTTGTAACAGGTGTACGGTATGGTGTTGAGCATGAACTCGTGGAGGAGGCAGTACCCCATCTATTCACTGATGTTGGTGTCCACTTTCTCCACTGGGAGTGCCCCCTCCCCCACTTCCTCTTGATGGTGATCAACATGTGGTCTAACTTGTTGGCTTTGGTGATCTTCACCACATAATTATAAATACCGGGACACTTGATTCCAATGACCTTACAGCTCCAGCCTTGGCAGCAGACTTGCAGGGGGAGCCTGTGCCCAAATCCGTGGCCAGCACCACCTTGTCCTTGAAGAGGTGCTGGCTGTGAAGCATGGCGCTATCCATGGAGATGTGCCCTGCATTCTCTAGCATCCTCCTTGTGGATGTCCA
>NW_007073162.1:0-874 GCF_000164805.1 Carlito syrichta
CCTAGTCTGTGGTATATGGTTATGGCGGCCTGAGTCGACAAGATACCTCCCAACCCAACTTTGGTTGTCCTTTCTATGTTTGCAGTAATCATTCCCTAAAGCTCTTTGTAAGGTCTCTCTCTCTGTGCTGTCATGGCTTCAAAAGGATTGTCCACAGTAGCAAGATCTGTTCAGCATGAGAGTTTCCACTTGGACCCTGTTGTTTATGCTTCTGCTGGTCTCCAGCAGCCACTTGGCACCAAATCCCTTCCCTTCACAACTTGCTTTATCAGACAGATGGCCTGCACTCATTCTGTGAACACTAGTAGCTCTGCAAGGCCAGTAAGAGTGTTTGACTTTCAAAGTAGTCACTTACTGGACCTTCATATTTTTGAAGCCAAATTAATGTCTCAGCCATGGTGTTCTGGTTTTATTTTCCTCCTGGGCCTGTGTATTCCTAAGACATCTCCTCATCATGTACACACATGACTTATTTTTCCTCATCATGGAGACTTGAGTGACCATTCTCACAAATGCCAGCTTAGTGAGGCACTAGCTTTGATTTTAAAATGGCTTAGCAAAGAGCGGCAGATATGTATCCACATTAGAGGACATTTACTTCCTTTCTACCCATTAACAGGGTATTTACTTCCTTTCCCAAATTTCTTAAAGGGCCACCGCCCATAATTGTTAAAAACAAAACAAAAATTAAAATTGTGCTTTCCGGTTATACGCTTTTTACTTTTTTATTTTATTTTTTGAGTTGGAGTCTCACTCTGTTGCCCAGGCTGGAGTGCAGTGGCACACTCACAGCCATCCCAATGTTGACTTGCCAGGCTCAGGCGATCCCTTCTCTTCAGCCTTCCCAGTAGCTAGAACTACCAGCTCATACTAC
>NW_007073163.1:0-718 GCF_000164805.1 Carlito syrichta
CTTTCTACATTTTGGTCCTCAAGCTCTGAGATTCTTTCTTCTGCTTGGGTAATTCTGCTTTCCATGGTTATCAGTTTGTTATTTATTTCATTCACAGTATTCTTTATTACTGTTATCTCAGATATCAGCTCCTTCCTAGTTTCTTCTTGTGTCTCTTCAATTCTTTTTCATCTCTCCATTATTGTTTTGATATCTACATTTGCAGTTTGAGACCCTTCATTCTGGGGGCTTTTCATTGTTTGCATTCCAAAGTCAGTTTTCTCAGTGTCTGCTCTCCCAGGCATCTGGGAGAGACCCATACTCTTCTTTTGGTTTTTCTTCATTTCTGTAGATTTTTCTCCCTCTCCCCCTTTCCCTCCCCCTCTTCAATTCTGTTTTTGAGGGAAGATGGGGTTGCTTTTATTTCTCTTCTGCAATGACTTGTTCTTCCTTATGAGGGTTTTCTGGCTTTGTTCACTTTTCCCTCTGCTTTACAGTCTGTCTATTCAGCAGTATGCAGTCTTGGTCCCTAGATTTAAAAAGGGGGCATATAAAAGAGGAAAATAATGGAGGAAGGGGGGGTCAATAGGGAGTTAGAAAGAGAGAAGTGCGAGAGGGAAAACAGATATATATACCAACTATCATGTGAGAAAGAGACACAGGGCCGGGAAGAGGTGAAGAAAGACACATAGAAAGATTCCCTAAGAGTACTGATAGCTACACAGAGACAGGCCATAAA
>NW_007073164.1:0-853 GCF_000164805.1 Carlito syrichta
AGGAAATGATCGCTAGAATGTAGATCATCTTATAAAAGATAGAGGGAACTGTACCATAGGGCTTAAAATAAAAGGAAACAGCTGTTGCCTTGCTAGACCCTGGTGTGGCCATGTGCTCTTGGAGCTATGACTGTTGCCACACTTCCTGGCTTTGGCCACTTCCCCCACCTTGGGGAGGTGAATCGTCTCTCTCTAATTTACTTTTAAATAAACTATATTTTCTATTTGAAAAAAAGGAAACTCAGCTAGGTAGGAGGACCAGGCTGGAGGGGTTGTACGAGATGTATCTTGAGGAAGGGATAAAATGACTGCCAGGTGGGGAAGGAAGTCAGAGGTGGAAAAGCATGGATCACATTCACAGCATAGCTAGTGGCCTGGCGGGCCCAGTGTTCAGAGGAATCAGTGGAAAACAAGCTGGAAAGGTAAGGTTATCTGACAAGGGTGTGTGTATGCAGCGTATTTTGGAGTAACTTTGAGAAAGGCATCACTTTTGATTTTGAAGAAGCAGTTTCTCTCAGCTTCTTTGGTATTTGAACTCTGATTATGCACAAAATCGAGGAGAGAGTAAACTAGTGAGCATATCTGGAGTTTTCCAAATATTTCATTTCGTTGTCAGTATTGTTTGCTCTACTTCTTGACTTTATTCATTTCTCTTTGTGCTCTGTCTGTTTCTTCACCAACTTTTTTCACAGGGGTGATAAAGCCCTAAGGATTTAGCTCTTCTCAGTTGACATCACATTTTTTTATAATACTAAAATTTTGTAACCCCATTGCTGACATCCTTGCCAAGACAAACTCTTCAGAACTGTCTCTGAAGCTCAAGACTGTTCTTTCTTTCTTAGCATTGGTATTT
>NW_007073165.1:0-1396 GCF_000164805.1 Carlito syrichta
CCAGGCCCCAGAGAAAGGGCACACCCACCCTTAGGAGAGTAGGGTGGGATAACCCTGTTAAAGGCACATATGTGAAGAGGATAAAAGTCTGTGATCCACAATTGAAAAGACACAACCCCTCTGTTTCTTGCTATATCACAGACACATCACTTACTTTGTCTTCCACATTGCCTCTGAGCTCATGGTCACCAATCTCTGAAGGGCACTTGGCCTCCAGCTACTCAGAGGATAATGTGGGGAAGTTTGGCTGCCCTTTCCACTGCACTGGATTGGCTTCAAGTCAACAGAGAGAATTCGAGGCAAAGGCACAGGGTGTGTTGGAGAAAGAAGAGGTAAATAAGCATCTGGTTCATCAAGGGCTGAGGACATGCAGTACTTGAAGAGGCCCAGCTCTATACACCTGACCAACAGTGCTATCATGGTTAATTGGAAGATGATGCCATCACAAAATTCCAGTAGTGTCAATGACGTGTCTTCTCAATAGAAATCCAATCTGATGATATATTTTTGAGATGTCCTACCCCTTAAGATTGTTTATCAGAGCTAAGAAATAAAATAAAATAAAATAAAATAGCAAAAAAGCAAAATGACCTGGAAATGAACCTCAACTTGGCCATTTGGCTGCTGCGTGCCTGTAGAAGAGAAGCTTAACAGCCTGGAAAGAATGTCTATCTTCTCATCTGCTAAACTGGCACTGTACTGGATCCCTCCTACCATGGTTGGGGCTAATTAGATAAGACAGACAACCACATGAACTGTCAGTCTCAGAAAGAGTAAAGAACCCATGCTAAATGTATCCTAACAACACACAGGAACTTTCCCCCTTCAGTTATTATTGCCATGCCTTAATGCCTAGAGAAAAGAGAAGACTGAAACTGTTTTGATTGAAACTAAGTAGCAGAAATCTTTTTAAAAAGTATACTGTGTTAGTATCTGCCATGTTAACACAATTTAGGCTTTCATTTAAAGTAGAAATCTGAGCATTTCTTGAAGTTACCATCATGTGAGATGAATCTCCGAAGGCAGTGAGACATTCGAGGGAGGTCATGTCCCCATGTGTGCCAGCTTCCTGAGGCCATATGTGCAACTCTGTCCTTGTCCTTAGGAAGCCAAGCATTCGAGATACTCCTACAGGAGTGGTTGGGACACCACTAGGGGATGTTTCTGGTCGCTGACAAACCAGTAGGCAAACCAGTCACTGAGGGCTGCTGATGTCTAGAGGGACCAATGCCAATGTCTGCTCAGTCCAGTGGTACTTTCTGCCCACCTCCTGGTCATGATTCCAGAGTGGCACTGCCCAACAGCAAGTGTGGTGACACTGGTCAGCACACATCCACATGGCCCAGACCCAAGTCAGCCACACAGCTACTGGGGCCCTGGAAACATACCCTGATCA
>NW_007073165.1:2473-4065 GCF_000164805.1 Carlito syrichta
GGTATCATTTTGATTGAAAAAGTATGGGAACAAAACAGAACATAAACATGATCTTTATTGTGATTATATTTACATGTCTAACAAAAATAAAGGAATATTGCCAAGGGTCAAATCTGAATGGAAGGATGATTTCTCTCATATAAGTTTTTGTATTTTCTCAAATTGTGTTCAAATTATTTGTACCAGAAGGAAAAAAAATCAGTAAACTATTTTAGTCTATCTGTATGTAATTCAGAACATCAGCAGGACCCTTGGGAGTGAAGTGGCCACACGCAGCACTCACTCTTTCAGCCATCAGGGTACTACTCACTCTCCTTCTTAGCTGAGTCAGTGAATTCACCACTGGCCTCATGTGTGTGTCCCTTCCAGCCCCTCTGCTCCTCTCCTGGCTGAATACAGTTCATCAAGATGCTAGGTCCCATGGGAACTCTGCATCCAACAGAGAAACATCCCAGACCCTGGAATGGTGTAACACCCACCTCGTGAAATAATAAAGACTACACAACAATCAAACACAAAAAACACAGTGGTGGAAGCTGACAGACTGAAAAATGGGCACGGGGGAGGGAGGGTGTCGCTCCCTCCCATGGGTCCCTTCATCCTCGGGTTGCTCCACTGGCATCAAAGATGGGTTCCTGGTTGCTGGGGGAGCTGGCAAGTTTCCCTGAGTGTTCAGTCTATTTCGTTCCCATGGGGCAGGTGAGGCAGCAGCTCCAAAATGGAACTCTGTGCAAACTTGTGATGACTCACTTAGGAATTGTGTCAAATTTTAAACTTTTTAAAAATCAACCACTGGATAATTGAAGGGGAAGAGATGCCCAATTGACATCCTGCACCTGGCATCAGTTGCCATGCCACATCCTCTCCTCCCAAGACAGGTGTCAAGGGTGAGAGTGGCTCCCACCCATGCAGCCCCCCACCCTGTCACCCTCCCGGCACTCTCTTGCTCTCAGATTTCCATCTTGTCTCTTCTCCATCAGCCTCTCCTTCCAACAGAGAGTAAACATCCCTCCAAATAATAATAAAAACCGAACTTTTAGAAGTGGTGACCCTCAAATCTCACTTAGAAATTCTCATTTTGACAAGATGTTTGCCAAAACTATTTCCCAATGTTTTTTTGGAAAACCACCAAAGTCTAAATTCTCAGCAACATAAAGTATAAATCAGAGGCCACATTTTTTTCACAGTTAATGGCCTTGGGGAAAAGATGAACAGTTTTAAGATAGTAAATGAAGGATGAATCATCCAGTATATTCCACTGATGATCGGAGTTCCCGCTGTGAAACATGAGTCCTGGCCTCCCACCCAGGCATCTTTCCCCTTGTGCTGTTCACACCGCACAGGGCCTCCATTCTGTCATGTTCAGATTCAAAAATAGAGTTCACATTTGAATGTGTAAAACCACATGACTGAAAAGATCACCTGGAAAATTTTAACACCCACACGGTCTGTTTTACCCCCAAGTTTTTACCAGATTCTACAAGAATGGTAATGGTCTCATGCACATTCTGCATCTTAAGCTGAAAAAAGCAAATGAAACAAACACACAAACAAAATATAGAATACCACATTTGTGCAAAGTGGCAGAATTG
>NW_007073166.1:0-788 GCF_000164805.1 Carlito syrichta
AGAATGCGATTGTCTTTTGTACTTTATTTTCTATCCTGAGACTTTGCCAAGGCTTTTATCAATGTAAGGAGACCTTTGACAGATTCTCTTGGGTTTTCAAGGTACACCATCATATCATCTGCATAGAGAGATAACTTGACTTCCTCTTTTCCTATTTGAATACCTCTGATTGCCTCCTCTTCTCTGATTGCTTTAGCCAGGACTTCCAATACTATGTTGAACAGGAGGGGAGAGAGTGGGCATCCTTGTCTAGTTCCAGTTTTCAGGGGAATTGGTTCCAATTTTTGTCCATTTAGGAGTATGCTGGCTGTGGGTTTCTCGTAGATGGCTTTTACTATTTTGAGGTATGTTCCCCGTATGCCTAGATGTTCAAGGGTTTTTATCAAGAAGGGGTGCTGGATTTTATCAAAAGCTTTTTCTGCATCTAGTGATATGATCATGTGGTTTTTGTTTTGACATCTGTTGATGTATTTAATTACATTTATGGTTTTACGAATATTGAACCAGCCTTGCATGCCAGGAATGAAGCCTACTTGGTCATGATGGATGATTTTTGAGATGTATTGCTGAATCCGGTTTGCTAGGATCTTGTTGAGAATTTTAGCATCTATGTTCATCAAAGATATTGGCCTGTAGTTCTCTTTCTTTGTTGGATCTTTACCTGGCTTGGGTATCAATGTGATGTTGGCTTCGTAAAATGATTTGGGGAGAGTTCCATCTTTTTCAATCGCCTGGAATACCTTCAGTAAGATTGGTATCAGCTCCTCCTTAAATGTCTTGTAGAATTC
>NW_007073167.1:0-1642 GCF_000164805.1 Carlito syrichta
CATGACGACAGCCGGAGGCTGAAGCAGGAGGAGAGTCTCTGCACGTAAAAGAACGTTCTGCTTGACCAAAGGCAACATAACAAAACTATTATAGTAATTATAATGTTTTAACCTGAGGTGAAACAACATTCTGAAAAACCAGTATACCAGGAAATAATACCAGGAAATGACAGCTAAAAAATCTTAAGAGGAAAAACAGTTTAGAAAAAAAGAGATTTTAAAGTAATTCTGCTGCACGTTTCTCATAAAATAGAATAAGTCCAATATTGAAAATCTTAGCTATCTTAAATACACTGGTTACCATTCATATGTACACACTTGATGTTATATCCTTGTCTCCGAGGCGAGCTTCTGAATAGGCCTTCATAGGCCTTGGCCATATCGATCCATATGTTGGCTCCCAACATCTCCCCCTTTTTTATTAAATCAGAACATTAAAATATCTTGGCTTCTGTCTTAGGTTGTTCTCGCTTTACCATAGTTGTTACCCGTCATGGGCTCGTTCCCCTTCTTCGTGAGGAATGTCTGTCTTAGGTTCATACTAGGTGGCTGGAATCTAACCCGTCATTGAATACCAAGATCCTCATTATCAGAGGGGGCATAGGGAGGACGAAAAATAGTAAGTTGTTGGTATAGATGATACAAAGTAGTAGCAATATGAAATAGGTAACCAGATTATAGGTAGCATTATCTTTTAGCTTTATTGCTGAGCACTGCCAGATAAATATTATCTGAATTATGTTGTACGGCTTTTCTTAAGCGTTGAATAATGGCTGGAAAAACAAACAGCAGAAAAAGAACAATCATACCAATAGCAATGAAGTTATAGATCAGATTCCAAATAGAATTGGAAGCCACAAACTGAGAAAGGGAAGAAGTAAATCTAGAAGCCAATTGAGAAAATGAAAGTGTAGTCAAGTGTGTCTGAGAGATAGCAGAAATTCGACTATGTAACTGTTGAATATTTAAAGAAGAATTAGAGGACTGCCAAACTCTCATAAGGTGTTTCTGAACATCAGCCCAACTGACATTTTGACCATCATATGGCAAAGGTGTAACACAGATCCATTTAAATTGTGTGTGGCAGGCTACAGACATCTGAACTTTAATATGTTGAATTTGATTTCCTATATATACTAATGCTGATTCTAAAGCATTTAACCTATCAATAATACCTCTATCTATCTGTTCTTGAGTAAATAAAGCTAAGCTAACATTTTGAGATAAATCGTTCACATGATTAGCTGTGTGTACTTCCTGAACTAAAGCAGTAGCAGAAGCTGCAACAGATCCTATAATAGCTATTAATGCAGAAATTCCTAATATTAAAGCAGCTACGAATCTGCGTGGTCTCTTTAACTAGCTATGGCCTGTTCTATTAATAATAACCTGGAGAAGAATACCAAGGTTCGGGAAGATGAACAGGAACAAAAACATAAGCAGGATGTTTGAGAATAAAAAACTTGATAAGGATTACCTAAAATACAATTAGCCAAAGTACAATTTGTGCAGGTAATATTAAAATGACCATACTCAAACTTTTATAGAATAATTAGAATGAGCATAAGCTATCAATAAAACATAAGGAGAATCAACACAAGCTTGTAAAGAAGTTGTAAACTTTGAAAAAGGTCGATAAAGA
>NW_007073168.1:0-883 GCF_000164805.1 Carlito syrichta
CAATGATTTATGTTTCTCTGAAAGTGAGCTTGCTGTTGCTCCATTTTTAGTGCTTTGAGAAAACACTACACTGCTTTCTGAAAAGGTTGAACCAGCTTAATTCCCCCAAACAGTGTAGATGCATTCTCTTTTTTCTGCAGCATCGCCAGCACCTGTTGCTTTTATACTTTTTAATATCATGTTGGCTCTGTTTTAAATTGATCACCTGAGCCCAGCAGATTGAGTCTGTGATGGCTGTGAGCATGACACTGCACTCCAGCCTGCGTGACAGAGTGAGACTGCAACTCAAAAAAGTATTTAATTGGATAATTAATTAAGCCTAGGCAGTCACTCAGACTCCATCTTGAAAGATTGGCTCTTTCAGGTTCACATTTGCTCACATTGGGGACACAGGCATTGTCCCCAACCAGAAGTCTTACCTGGCAACTGCATATTGTAAGGTGGTGGATCCCGAGAAACTCTTACACAGGAACACAATACACATGTGCTAGGACAGCTCCAGTGACACAATATGCAGTAATGACTAATTAGAAACCATTTAAATGCTCTTTAGGAGAGATATAATTAAACTTCAGCACATTCATGCTCTGCGATTCTGGATGGCAGGGAAAAACAGGCAAGATGTGAATTGGGGGGAGAAATCAGATTGCAGGGAAATACATCATATCTTCCTGGGCTGCCTGCAAGAGGGTGTAATTCCAGCCTGGAAGTTCAGGGTGGACTGGAGGAGAAGGTCTTTGTGACTGATGGAGAGTAAGGGTCATAGCCCATCAGACTGGGAAGGAAACATGACTTTCAGGTAAAGGGAACAGCAAGGTACAGAAAAGGAGGAAGTGCTGGTCATGCATGTGCAGGACAAGCAACTGGAAAATAAAGGTCTTTC
>NW_007073169.1:0-1048 GCF_000164805.1 Carlito syrichta
CCCGGCTAAGAAGTTTTTTTAAGAAATGGATTTGCAGACCGGGTTCGGTGGCTCAGCCTGTAATCCCAGTGCTTTGGGAGGCTGAGGTGAGTGGATTGCCCGAGTCTGCAGGTTCGACATCCACCTGGGCAACTTGGCGAGGCCTCATCTCTATAATAAATAAAAAATTAGCCGGGCTTGGTAATGCATGCCTGTAGTTCCAGCTACTTGGAAGGTTGAGGCAGAAGGATCGGTGGAGCCCAGCAGGTCGAGGCTGCAGTGGCCGGGAGCGGCCACTGCACTCCAGTCTGAGTGATAGAGTGAGACTCCAACTCAAAAAAAAATGGATTTTTCATCCTCTTTGATTTGCAGGACTGCCTCAGTGGTTTTGTTTGCTGAGAAAAGGCCCACAAGCTGTGCCTCTTCTATTGACCCTTTGAATTCAAAGATTCTATTTAAGAGTTTAATATATAAGGCTTTCTTTGATTCCTCCTCAGTTCTACTTAGTTTCACAGAGAAAACATTTGTTTGAATAAGTGAACAAAGGCTCAAGATAAAATAAAAGAATCAAAATGAATTTCTAATCTTTATTTATATGATAAATTTCTGAGTAACTTGTACTAGCCAGCTTTGTATGATTACAATCCTTTGCATGTCTTAAGATTTGCTTTGTAGCCCATTATATTGGCATTAATGGGCACATTCCCTGTGTAGTAGGAGAAAAGTTAGTAGCATCTAATTGGTGGGTTCATGTTTTTATATATATCAAGTAAATTCAGCTCCTTAATTATGTTTTCAAGTATTTATTTTCTCACCATTATTCAAACTGTTTGGTCCAGCAATTATTGTAATAATTGGATAAAAGCTACTATTCTGCATTTGCCATTTTTTTCTTAAAGTTTTGACAATTTTTGTTTATATACTACATAAATGTTTTATTTTTCTTTTTAAACATTCATTGAATAAAGTCTACTTATAAACTATTTGTCTTATTAATGGCTTTTATATTCCTTGTGCTTTTTCTAAACTCCTATTGTCAACATCTCCCACCTGCTGTCAAATAATTATA
>NW_007073169.1:1932-3449 GCF_000164805.1 Carlito syrichta
AACAGCAGGCCCAGACTGCACTGGGTGGACAGCACCACATGCACTTGGGAGAGGATGTGGCATTGGAGGGTGATGTGGAATGTCCCTTGATGGTTTAGGGCGTGGCCGAGGCAAGGGTCAGCGGGGAGTTTGTGTGCCCGATTTTACACGCGGTCGTCCATTTTCCGTAATATTAAATTGTACTGTGAGAGGGGCCGAGATGAGCATCTCCTGAGCTGTCTGAGAGTTGGCCAGGGATCCCATCTGGTGCTGCCCCAACCAGATACACTCCACTCCCTTGTTGTTTCCTCCAGCCCAATGGCGACACCACCCATGTCATCCCCCCACCTCTGAAAAGGGAGTGCGGGATACAAAGTCACTGGATCATTGGTCCCAAACGGAACACAAAGCAATCCCTGGAATTCACCACGTCATCATCAGAAGCATCAATGAGATGCAAACATGAAACACAAGATGAATAAGGATCACACCTGGGTGGACACCGTCTTTCTGGTAGGTAGCTCCCCCAACCCAGCAACCACACTGTCTGCAGCCTCCACTGCTCTCCTGGTAGCATCCTATGGCGCCAGAGATGAAAACTTCCTTCCCCAGCCACTGCTTGTCCGCCATGCTCTTGCTCTTTCTCATTCTGTGAGAGTGTGTTCGCCCCTGACCCCTGTGTGTGTGTGTGTGTGTGTGTTTGTGTGTGTGTGTGAGAGAGAGAGTGTGATTGTGTGTGTATGCCCGCGAATGCTCACAGGCTTGTACCGACTCTCTCCATGAACCCGCACCAGGAATCTCCACGAAACTTCTCCCAGGACTGTGCTCAGTGGGCTTGGCAGTGGGTCTTTAGGGTGTAGCGCTTGGCGCCTATTCCCTCCAGTCTCTGCTGCTCGGGAGACCTGGTGTAGCAATTACTGCACACTTCGCACTCCTCCACCCCTCGAATTTTATCAATAACTCTGTGCACTGTCTTTGTGTATGTTTGGCATTTCTGAGTCAAACATTCTATGTGAGTTTGCACGGCAAGTCTCACAAGGATTTGGGATTGGTGTCTGTCTATCTGTATGTCATGTCATGTGATGATGGGTGCACACTGATATGTGACTTTTTTCGTGTGGATCCTGTGCTGCTGTCTGTAGGCATTGTTCTCAGATCAATGTTGGTGTGTACATTCTTGCCACGTGTGTGCAATTTCTGTAGCATGTTTTTCGGGTCTGTTTGTGTGTGTGTGTGTGTGTGTGTGTGTAATTTGCGACAGTGTCACTTGATTGCAGCGGGAAGATTGAAAGAGAATACAGCTAGCTAGTACTGTTCACTTCCTGGTGACTACTTGACTACTTTTACTTTTCTTTCTTTCTTTTTTTTTTTTGAGTTGGAATCTCGCTCTGTCACCCAGACTGGAGAGCACTGTTCACTCCCGACCACTGCAGTCTCAACCTGCTTGGCACCTGCAAACCTTCCGCCTCGGTCTTTCAAGTAGCTGGAACTACTGGCGCGCACTACTACACCCAACTAATTTTATTTAAATTTTATTG
>NW_007073170.1:0-887 GCF_000164805.1 Carlito syrichta
GGTGGGTGGGGGATATCTGTAGAGAGGGCAGCTCAGGAAAAACTTTCCGAGGAAGCAACTTTGGGTCTGAGATCCAAAGATAAATTGGATTTAATTTAAGCACTGGCAGGGAGTGAGGAATTTTGGACCAGCAGTACAAGGCTGTCACAGCAGCACGTAGGGTGTATTTGTGCACCAGAAACAGTTCGGTGTGGCTGGGCACAGAACAGGAGATGGAAAACTGTGAGAGGTCAGAGATACCATAGGACCCTATTTGCCAAGTTAATGATGGTGAAGTTTTACTCAAGAGATTTAAGCAGAGAGAATACCTGGTCAGATTTCTTTTAAAAACTGTGTTTGCTGCAAATTGAAAAATACTTTTCCGGAAGTCCCAGTCTGAAGGCGATAACATCATGTCTACATGAAAGACTATAGTAACTTGAGCTAGGTCAAGACAGAAATGCGGAAACGACAGATTTAAATTTATATGGTAGAGCAGCGATCCCCAGTCTTTTTGGCATCTGGGACCAGTTTTGTGGAAGATCCACAGATGGGGGTGTGGGATCCAGGCATTAGATTCTCATAAGGAGCACAACATAGATCCCTGGCATGCACGGTTCACAATAAGGTTTCACCTCCCATGAGAATCTAATACCACTGCTGGATTTTGGCTTCTGGGTTAAAAACTGGGTGGATGAGTGTCTTGAGAGAGGGAGCAGCAAAAGGAAGGCAGCACTGAGGAGGAGCTCAGAAGTTTGTCATTGAAATGACTGTTTGGGTATCTTTGGGATATGCACGTGAAGACTGTGTGAGCCTTCATATCAGCCTGGAGCTGAGAGGTCTTGGCTAGGGGTACATAGGCAGAAGTCACAGAAATATGGCAGGTAACAAGACCATGAGATGAATGA
>NW_007073171.1:0-738 GCF_000164805.1 Carlito syrichta
GCCTGCTGAGAGCCCGCAACTCATTTTCAGGGCTGTTGCACCGAGGCACAGAGTTGGGAGGAAGACCCCAGAGATGAAGACAAAGTTACCCTGGAGAGTGTGTGATCTCATGGGAGATAGCACGTAGGAAATATGGTGGGCCAGGAAGCAGCGACTAATGGACATTAGCGCTAAGGACCAAGTGCCGCTACTGGAGGCCATGCGAAGGCATCACAGATCTCTGGGACTAGAGTCCGTGATTGTAGAATCACAGAATACCAAAATGTCAGAATTGGAGGTGACTTTACAGATTAGACAAATTAGTTCATCTATTTTCCACTGAGGAATTGGAGATAATCAGTGATTTGCCAAATTATTTAAGTTAACATTCACGAGTCACCTAGTCTGGTACCTGGCAATGGAGCCCACCGCCCCCTATGTCAATACTCTTACCATGGTCCCTCAGAGACTCAGACACAGAGCTGAGGTGGTCATAGGGTCTTCTGACTCCCCATCCCTGAACGTTGCAAATGTGATAAATCAGCCTCGTGCGAGGCCCTGGCTCGTGCCTGACATCTGGACACTAGGCCTCACCAGAAGACTCTCCGTTCTCCACCTCTAGATAGCACCTCTGGCCTTCCTGATTTCTGGTCAGTGGGTCAAGGATATTAAGTTGCATCTGTTTTAGAACCTCCTAACCGTGCCAATGCTACTGTGTTGTTCTGGGTACTTCCTATTTAACAGTATTTCCTTTGGGGA
>NW_007073172.1:0-568 GCF_000164805.1 Carlito syrichta
TGGAACAAGCTGATTTCAAGAGCACACAAAAGTTGGGCACAAAGGATAGGGTTAAATTCAGCAATCTAAAGGATGAAGAAGAAAAGATAGTAAGGAGTGCCTCCAATAGAAAACCGAGCACAAAGGCTGAAAAAATCCTTCCGCTGCAAAGCCGAGAACAGCTTATGGTGTGAACCTTACAGTGGAGGCTGCAGCTGTACCTTGGCTTCTGTTTATTACTTATTAGGAACAGCTAGCACAATTACACATAGTCTTTAGTAGACCCAACCTGTGTCCATTTCAATTAAACAGTATTTTCTACAACACTGTGAATAAGGCCACAATATTTTGGACAAACCCCTTAAGGTAGTGATTTTACTATCAATGTTATTCATTCTTGTGAAATATAAAGTGTGTTATCTGAATTAAGGTTACCGTTGATTTTTAAGATACTTTATGCATCATGACTAGTATCTTAAAATTTATTCTTAGATGTTTATGTCTAACATTCAAAGAAATTGTTGCGGTCTGACATGCTTATTAATTGATCCCACAGGTATAATTATAGGCCAGCATTTTAGTGTCTATT
>NW_007073173.1:0-780 GCF_000164805.1 Carlito syrichta
AACTCGTTAGCAAACTAGCTAGATAGCCTACTCAACCAGCTGACTCAACCCATTTACTAACTAGCTAACTAGCTGACTCATCCAGCTGAGTTAACTGGTTAGCTATCTAGCTAGCTAGCTGACCATACAGCTGACTTAACTTGTTAGCCAACTAGCTAGGTAGCCTACTCAACCAGCTGACTTAACCTGTTAGTTAACTAGCTAATAACCTGATTCAACCTGCTGACTTAAACATTTAGGTAGCTAGCTAGCTAGCTGTCTTATCCAGCTGTCTAAATTAGAAAGCTGACTTAACTAGCTGATTTAGCTAGCTGACTTAACTACTTGGCTAGGTGACTTAACTGGGTGGCTTAACTAGTTAGCTAGCTGACTTAACTACCTGAATTAAATAGTTTGCTAACTATTTAACTAGCTGAATAATGAGCTGACTTAACTAAATAGCAAACTAATTAGGTAGTAGCCTTAAGTATTTAACTTAAATAATTAGATAACTAGTGATCTAGATGACTTAGCTGAATTACCTAGCTAGCTAGTTTGCTAGCTCACTTAGCTAGCTGACATAACTAGTTAGTGTGTGAGATATCTAGCTTAATTAACGAGTTGGCTAAGGAGTTAGATAACTGTTTTGACTAGTTGGCAAATGAGTATAATAGCTGACTTAACTAGTTGGTTAATTAGTTAGCTCAGTGACTTAACTTGTTTTCTGATGAGTCTGCCGACTAGTTAGCTCAGTTAACATGCTGACTGACTTCTCAGCTGACCTGTTAGCTGGCTTAACAA
>NW_007073174.1:0-1258 GCF_000164805.1 Carlito syrichta
CTTTTTCTTTGAAGGTTTCTCCTCTGTAAACATTGCAAGATAAATTGTATCTTTAACCACTACACATCTGCTTCTGTAAACTCACTAGCTTGCTGATGTCAGCAGAATATTGCAATAAGAGCTCTGGAAAATGTCCAACTCTAACTTTAGCTAACCAAAATGTAAGCTAGGACTACTTAAGGGAGCTCTCAGTGGGGGCTCAGGGCCATCTTGCTTGGAATCCTCTTCTTGCAAGCTGTCACCAGTTGGCAGAGCCTTGACTAATAAACTTCTCCTTTGTTAAAATTAAGTTGGTGAACTGTTATTTAATCACTTGGACCCTACTTCACAACAACACTAGCTGATGCATTGATGCCAATGGGTTTGTGAAACACTTACTTACCTAGCAAGGAAAGCCTGTCCTAAAAGGAGCCTATTCTCCAAAAAATAATCCCCTTTTTTTCCAGCTCTCCAACCCAATGTCATAACTTAGTTTTCAAAATCTTGACAGTCAGCCGGGCTCAGTGGCTCAGCCTGTAATCCCAGCACTTTGGGAGGATGAAGAGAGTGGATTGCCTGAGCCCACATGTCCGAGACCCACCTGGGCAACTTGGCAAGACCTCATCTCTACAATAAATCAAAAATTAGCTGGTTGTGGTAATGCACACCTGTAGTTCCAGTTACTTGGAAGGCTGAGATGGAAGGATCGCCAGAGCCCAGCAGGTCGAGCCGCTCCCAGCCACTGCACTCCAGTATGGGTGACAGAGTGAGACTCCAACTCAAAAAAAAAAAAGAAAAAAATCTTGACAGCCTTTCCATTCCACAGTGTGGTTCAAATGTCACAAATCCCATTTCTGTTCTACTGCCTTCTCTCTCAGTCTCCACTTGTGACCTTATCGGAAGTTCCCTTTGATCTGTTGACAATGCAAGAGGAGACTTAAGCCAATTCACAGATATGCCAGGTTCTGCATGATATGCAGTCACCATCTGAAAGTAGATGGTTGCAGCACTACAACCCCTCCCTGGTATATCCCTGAAGAGCAGCAGTGAAAGGAAATCTTTTCAGTGGACAGAACTTAGGGAAGTGCTGCTGGCTGCGCACTTTGCTTGGAAGGGAAAACAGACAGGCATGCAATTCATGGGCTATTGTCAAATAGTTTGACTGGATGGTTGACTTGGAGAAGCATGACTGAAAATTGATGATTAAAAAATTGGAGGAAAAGGTATGTGGATAGACCTGCCTGAATGAGAAAAAAAAAAATTGTGAAGATATTTGTGC
>NW_007073175.1:0-794 GCF_000164805.1 Carlito syrichta
GGACCTTTTCGGACCACAGTGGAATAAAAATAAACATTGACACCAACAAAGTCCCCCCAAAACCCACAAAGACATGGACACTAAACAGCATGATGCTAAATAACTCCTGGGTCAATGATGACATCAAAATAGAGATCAAAAGATACCTGGAAACAAATGAAAATAAAGAAACATCTTACCAAAATCTCTGGGATGCCTTAAAAGCTGTAATAAGAGGGGAATTTATATCCCTACAAACACACATGAGGAAAATGGAAGGAACAGAAATTGACAACCTAACAAGCCACCTAAAGAAGCTGGAAAAGCAAGACCACAAAAACCCTAATTTCAGCAGAAGAATCCAGATCACCAAAATAAAAGCCCAAATCCAGGACATAGAAGACAAAAAGATAATACAAAAAATCAATGAAACAAAAAGCTGGTTCTTCGAAAGGGTAAACAAGATTGATGGTCCCCTAGCTAGACTGACCAAGAAAAAACGAGAAAAAAACCAAATAAGCATAATCAGAAACACAAAAGATGAAGTCACATCTGACCCTGAAGAAATACAAAAGATCATTAGAGACTACTACGTACACTTGTATGGAAACAAAACTTGAAAACCAGAAGGAAATGGAAGACTTTCTGACATCACACAACCTACCTAGGTTGGAACAAGAAGAAATTGAGACCCTAAATAAACCAATAACAATCAAAGGAAATCGACCACGTAATAAGAAAACTTCCTACAAAAAAAGCCCTGTCCAGATGGCTTTCCAGCAGAATTCTACAGACACTTAAGGAGGAGCTGATAC
>NW_007073176.1:0-851 GCF_000164805.1 Carlito syrichta
TTACCCTCTGATATGACACTGTTTTCACTATTCCTGTTTAAATTTGCAATTATTCACTTTATTTTTTCCAGATGAAACTAAGATTGGAATTTAAGAAACAACTTCTGAAGGAGTTTACACACACTATTCCATTGATTATCTCTTTTATAACCTGTAATAAGCTTTGTATTGTTTTATAGTCTCAGTTGCAACTATGAATAAACTTTTTTCACATACTCTTCTCATATTTTATTGCTATTACATATGAAAGCTACTGATTTGGATAATCGATATCTATATAAACAGCTAATTAAATTTTTTTTAAAAAAGCATATTTTCTATTTTAAAATTGTGAAGTACAGTTAAGGTTTAGGTATACAAATATGCATCGTTCAGGCACCCTTGTTGATAAGAGGTGTCCCGCCCATCCCCAGTTATTGACTACCATCAATCCCACCACCCTCGCCCTCCCTGTCCCCCCCATAGATTCCCACCACTGTCGATCCTTTTCTTATAATATTATGATAGATGTTCAAGGCCACTTATGAGTGAGAGTCTTGAGAATCTCCAGAATAAACCACAAACCACTGTCCATGGAGCTCAGTCAAGATATGAGTTGCTGTGAAAGATCACTCAGTATTATAGACTCTAGTTCCATCCAGGTTGCTGTGAAATTCATGATTTTGTTCTTTTTTATTGCCACTTAGTATTCCATCGTGTATATGTACCATATTTTTTTAATCCAGTCCCCTTTTGATGGATGGCATGATTGGTTCCAGGTTCTTGATATTGTGAACAGTGCTGTGATAAACGTACATGTGCAGGTATCTTTTTTTATCGAGTGATTTGAGTTCTTCGGGTATATTCCCAGT
>NW_007073177.1:0-1530 GCF_000164805.1 Carlito syrichta
GACCAAAAAACAATTTGAAAGATTAACAAAACAAAATTTGTTTCTTGAAAGATAAACAAACTGCTAGAACTGCTTGCTAGAATAACCAAAGAAGAAAACAAAACTTTAAATAAACACAAATCAAAGATGATAATGATGTCACAATTGATGCCATACAAATACAAAAGATCATCAGAGACTAAATAAGCATCATTATGCACACAAGCTAAAAAGCCTAGAGAAAATGAACAAATTTCTGGATGCATACAACCTCCCAAAAATAAATCAAGGAAAAATAGAAATTTTGAGCAGACTAATAGTGAGTAGTGAAATTGAATCAACAACAGAAAATCTCCCAACAAAAAAAGGCCAGGATCAGACAGCTGAAGTACAAAGTAGAGCTGGTATCAACCCTCCTGAAACTGTTCCAAAAAATTCAGAGTGAGGAATTCTCCTAACTCATACAAAAGCAAGGCAAGTACACAACAACAACATAAAGGAAACTACAGACCAATATCCCTGATGAATGTTGGTGCAAAAATACTCAACTAGATATACTAACAAACTGAATCAAACAGCACATGGAAAAGATCATGCAGCACAATGAAGTGGGTTTTATTTCAGGAATGCAAGGGTAGTTTTATATAAATAAATCAATAAATATTATTCACTACATAAAAAGAGTAAAAAACAAAGCCCATAAAATTTTAATAGATGCAGAAAAAGTCAATACAATTCAGCATTCTTTCATGATAAAAACCCTCAACAACCCAGGCATCAGCAGAACATACCTCATCATCATAAAAACTATATATAACAAACCCACGGGCAACATCATACTGAAAGGGAGAAAGTTGAAGCATTATCCCTAAGAAATGGAACAAGACAAGAATGCCCTTTTCATTATTTCTATTCAACATAGTACTAGAAGTCCTAGCTAGATTTAGGATTTAAAATTTGGCTTTCAAAGGAAAGGACTTAGACATGAAACCACCAATATAATGTTTTTCAATTGACAATATGGATTGTGTCACAAAACTAAAATATAAAGGGACAGTATACAAAAGAAAAAGCTCAAACTTACTAGGTAAATACATATAAATTAGCCAATCAATGGATTTTATATTTATAAGCATAATATTTATTATTGTGATTGTGAGGGGAAATAGATGATTACTTTTCCCCCCCAAGGCAGTGCAAAGTAGTAATAATTTTCTATAAGACAATTTGACTTCATTAAATATTTGCAACATGGCCATTCCTTATGATGCTAGAAATTTACCCTCAATAAAATACTATATTTGTATAAATATTTAGATAAAGCAATTCAAAATGACATGAACACTCAATGAAAAAGAATATTGAATGCTTAAGTGGCTGTATTTAGCAAAGCACAAAATCTCAAAGTGATGCCATGGAATGATTGTATGTGGCACTGAAATAGGCATTCTACATTCTTAAGGCATTTACAGAAATGCATGTGCATTATGATGCCATTTTCACTATACATTGATAAGTGTATATAGACATAAAATTTTTTCCATTAAATAC
>NW_007073178.1:0-1067 GCF_000164805.1 Carlito syrichta
AAGTGCACCTTGATATTTGGGGAAGAAAAATAGTTTTTCCAGAAAGATGTTCCCATAAAGTATAGGTTGCAAACTGAGCTTTCATTTTAGTAGCGTGGTTTTAGCTCCTGTGAGACTCTCAGTTCTCACCTTTATCCTTTCTCACCCAGCCTTCTGTCTCCCTAGAAGCCCTTTGCTTCTTTCTTAGCACTCAGGTCTGGTCTGCAGTGGAGAGCCCCAGTGGTTGCTTTTTACACTCTTTTCTGGATCTTGAGTAGGTTAGTCCTTGGAGACTAGCTTTTCCTTTGAATGATCAGGACAGTTTTCAGCATTTTTTTTAAACAAATTCTGATTACTTGACTCTGTTTTGCTTCCATCACTCATCTTTGAGTAGGGTGATATCACCTCGTCCAGACGCATTTGCCAGTAACCAGAGTGTGACCTGCACTTTGATGTGCTCTTTGAATCAACTCCTCTGATTTCCAGTGGAAGGGTCGGTTGGCTTTGAGCCTCCCTCCCTGATACTCAGGTAAGGTCTTCTTCTGTGCTAACAGCCCTCTGCTTGCTTCTCTGCCACCAAACTGTGAACAAAGGGTCACAACATCAGGTCCCAGCAGACATGGACAGGTGAAACACAACCAGTGAAATGGCATGCAACCTCTGATGGCTATGGAAGGCATTTAAGGGCAGTATTTCCCAAGTGCATTGCCCTTTTAAGTGGAATTTCTCCATGACTAAAATGATATTTGGTATCTTCAGTATCAGGCCCTGGCTCTAAAACAGTGTTTCCTCATCTTTTTTTTGACCCAAGTGACACACACACACACAGACACAAACTACTATTTTAAGACGTAAGTCCAGTGTTTTACATCTCTGGATTATTTTTTGAGAATAAAATCTCAGAATCAAGACTTTTTTATTCCAGGAATCTCAACATTTAATTGATAAATATATTTCCAAATAGTTCTTAAAATCTTTATGGCAGTCTGCATTTCCTGTGGCAATGTAGATAAGAAGTCTTTTATACCCTTGTCAGAATTTGAATTTAACCGAGTTTGTGACTTCACTGTGTGAAGTGCCATTTGACT
>NW_007073179.1:0-750 GCF_000164805.1 Carlito syrichta
CAGACTTTCAAACCTCTCCATAGTATTTTATCTCAAAATTGGGGGGATCCTCTTCCATTAAATGGCTCTTGCCCTCCCTTAGGTGCTGGATGGTGAAGGTTCTCTGTCTTCTCTCATTTCAGCAAGAAACTTTGTTTTCCAAAAACCAAGCAAAAAGATCCATCAGTTTTGTTGCAGAAGACAGGCAAGCGAAGATGATCAGTTTTGCCCATGTCTGTGATTTCAATGACGTGGAGTTGTTTTTGCACGTTGCTTGCTTGCTTTCCTAGCGATGACATGCGTGGCAGTCCAGGTGGCCAATGTATAAACGATGTGAGCTGGGCTTGCTCAAGTCACTGAATGCAGCCTGGGAGGTTCCCAATCCCTCAACTGTCTGTCGATTGTGTCACCACCTTGGTGCTCGAATCTGGCTCTGAGTGTCTCCACGTAGCCTATCCCCTGCCTTTTTTGCATGGAACAGGCCTCTAAGACTGAACTCAACCCATGTGCCTCTCAAGACGATGCTGGAAAACCTTGATAATCCCAGCCTGCCTTCCACTCTACTATTCTTTTAATTCCTGTTTCATTTCCCCCCTTGTTATCGCTGTTTTTTTTAATAATATATATTTTTATTTTAAAGTTGTGGAGTACAGTTAAGGGTTAGGTATACAAATATTATTGTGCAGGTACACTTGTTGGTGAGGTGTGCTCCCCCAGTCCCAGACAGATATTGATTACCGTTAATCCCACCTCCCTTCCCCTCCCCCCCCA
>NW_007073180.1:0-749 GCF_000164805.1 Carlito syrichta
CCGCATTTCTCTATACCAATAATAAACAAACAGAAACCCAAATAAAAAACACAGTTCCATTCACAATAGCCACAAAAAAAATGAAATACCTTGGCATCTTCCTAACCAGAGACGTGAAAGACCTTTACAATGAAAATTACAAAACACTGCTCAAAGAAATCAAAGCTGACATGAACAAGTGGAAAAATATCCCATGCTCATGGATTGGAAGAATCAACATTGTGAAGATGTCCATCTTACCTAAGGCAATCTACAAATTCAATGCAATACCCATTAAATTACCAACAACATTCTTCTCAGACCTAGAAAAAACAACACAGGAATTCATATGGAAACACAAACGTCCAAGAATAGCCAGAACAATCCTCAGCAAAAAAAAAAAACAAAGCAGGTGGTATCACAATACCAGATTTCAAACTTTACCATAAAGCTACAATCATCAAAACAGCTTGGTATTGGTACAGGAACAGGTATATAGATCAATGGAACAGAATTGAGATTCCAGAAGCAAAACCTCAATTTCTCAACCAACTCATCTTCGACAAAGCTCCCACCACCTACCAGTGGGGAGAGGAGAACCTATTCAGTAAATGGTGCTGGGAAAATTGGCTGACCACATGCAGAAGATTGAAACAGGACCCCTATCTAATCCCATGCACAAAGGTTAACTCCAATGGATCAGAGACCTAAATATAAACCTCAAACCATAAGACCCTTAGAAAAGGAAGGAAAAACTCTCATGGAAATCG
>NW_007073181.1:0-751 GCF_000164805.1 Carlito syrichta
AGGTAATGAGGTGGAGTCATTAAGACATTGTCTTACCCAAGATCACATAGTAAGAGATGAAGTGGGGATTTGAACCCTAGCAGTTTGGCATAAGAGCCCATGTTCTTAGGTGGAATGAGAATACTTGATATGGCCCCAATTTGATTACTGCCAGGACAACTAATAAAAGAAAGATTAAGTATTGACTACTCTGAAGTCAATAAAGACTTCCATCACTTTTTAAGTTACTAATCTGAAATAAAAATTATCATATTACTAATACTATCAGCTTGATTTTGGGCAAACTCTAACTCATAACTCTTAAAACTGACTCAAAAACTCCTAAACACATTTCTTAAACTCTCTGAACCACAGATACCTTATCTGCAAATATTACTCTTTCTAAAAAGTTTTGTGAAAAATATTTTTAAAAAACGGTACACAATGAAGCTAGCACACTGCTTGCCACACAGTAACGAGTCAATTATATTTCCTTTTGCTACAACTTTTGTTTTTTTAGGTACCAATGATGCTCTGCTTCTTGGGAATTTGTCCTACTCTGACTATAATGGTGAGATATAAAGACATATCTTTTGTGTGGCAGAGACAGGCTAAAAACAGTTAAAATTATTCCTTTCAAAGATCAACCTGAAAAAGCTTTTGATAAAACACAGCATCCCTTCTTGATAAAACCCTTCAAACATCTAAGTATAGAAAGAACATACCTCAAAACAGTAAGTGCCATCTACACAGACCAACAGCTAGCATATTG
>NW_007073182.1:0-1453 GCF_000164805.1 Carlito syrichta
CGGACCACTCGGATATTGTCAGGGAATCCATGGCTAAGGTAAGGGAAGAGTTAGCTGAACGCAAAGAAGAACGAGAGCAACAACTCAATTGGTTTGAAGCATGGTTTAACCACACCTCCTGGTTTACTACATTAATTTCCACCGTAGCTGGCCCTTTAGCTGTTTTAATTCTCCTACTCATTTTTGGGCCTTGCATCATCAACAGGCTTATAGCCTTTGTAAAGCACCGTTCAACTCATAGTACTCAAACAGCAATACCAGCCACTCGGCACTCATCCTTGTTGTCTTAATCCTCCCACTCATATTCGGGATGGCCTTCAAGAAATTTGTGCAGACCCATGATTGGGTCCTTTCTTTAGGTTCCTATGGGAGGGGGGAATGAGAGGTTTAAAAGCTTTATTGTTGTATAAGAAGTGTTTGTTGTAGTTTATAAGTCTCTACGCACGCCTCTAGGTTTTTGTTTACCTCATAATATCTATGTTAATAGGTTAACTGGCTTCTGCTTCTGTAACCCCTGATGGCAGTGTGTGAATGTTAAACAATAAATCCCTTCCAAACCCCCCTCTGTCTAAGTTGTGAAAGATAGGTTTGTATTAATTCAAACCTGCTTATATGCCAGAGCTGACTTATGCACAGTCACAGTGACTATGTAAACCTTAGCTTCTAGTAAACATGTTCTTGAACCCAGGGTCCAGCTATGCACAGTCACGATGACTGTGCGGACCTGGGCCCCCCGGAGTAAATATGTTACAAGCGCCTCCGGCTATCTAACATTCCAGAAGACCTAACCGGTTCCACCCTGCCTGTCTGACCGTTAGTGGTCAGTCATGGTCAGCCGGAGCCCGTGCAAATCAAACACAAACCAACCAATCAGTATCTCTGTAACCGCACTCATACAATCCATCCAATCCTGTGTGGACAAGTTTGTAATGCCACCCCACTCCTTCCAAATCGTGTATAAAAAAATGCTTGCAAACCTGAGTCGGGGTTCTGGTTCCTGTACCGAACGGACGTGAGCCCAGACGAGCCTGAATAAAGACCCTCGTGTGATTTGCATCACAGCTGGCTCTTTGGTGGTCTCTCGGATTCAGGATTCGGGTACAACAAAAGAATGATGCTGGGTGAAGCTCCCTGCCTCATTATTTATAAAAAATCATAGGAAGGGTGAAGAGGACCTATACAAGATACTTGTGTAGTGATACGAAAAGTAGCAAATATTTGCAAAGCTCCTTTAAGCAACTATTTTGTTTCCTTACTCTATGTTTTTTGGGGGTACACAATTTTCTTATATTTATTATGTAGTATTGCAGTGGCCCTATATTATTACACAAATTACAAGTATTGATAGCTTTCATTATGGATGTCCTATCCTAAGGACTTTATTTACCCATCTAAGCTGATGCTCAAAAATATCTTGTGACATTAATCTTTTCTTCACCATTTTGGAGGTTAG
>NW_007073183.1:0-886 GCF_000164805.1 Carlito syrichta
ATATCTTTCTGTAAAAGATCTGAGTTCCTCCAGGTTTATTCCCTACAGGCGAATTACAGGGTCACATGGTAGGTCAATTTCTTGTCCCTTTAGAAACCGCCACACTGATTTCCAAAGATGTTGCTCTACTTTTCAGTCCACATGCAGTGCAGAAGCATTTTTTTCCCCCAAATCTTTTCCAGCATCTGATATTGTTTGTGTTATTAATGAAGGCCGTTCTTACAGGGGTTAAGTGGTAGTTCAATGTGGTTTTCCTTTGCATTTCTCTGATGATGAGTGAGGCTGAGCACGATTTCATGTGTCTCCTGGCTTCCCACATCTCTTCTATTTGAAGTGTCCAATCATGTATTTTTGCCACTTTTTAACGGGATTGTTTGTCTCTTTTTCTGACTGTTTGATTTTCTTGTAGCTCACAGATGTTATCACGTTGTCAGATACATAGCTGGAGAATAGTCTGTCCCATTCGGGGGCTGTGTGCTTGGTATTTTGATGGTGTCTTGTATTTTGGAGAAGTTAATTTGTTTGGTACGATCCCAAGTGTCTAACATTCTTTTTAAATTATGGGTATTGAGGGATCTGAAGAGAGTAACTGCCGGTTCCAGTTTTCATAAAGGAGTCTCCTGTGTTTCTGTGATGATTACAATTTGGTGTTTTACGTTTAGGTCTTTGATCCATTGAGAGTTAATGTGTATGGTGATAGTGAGGGGTCCTGTTTGAATCATGTTCATGTAGTCAGACTTTTCCCAGCAACATGTACTGAATAGGTTCTCCATTCCCCATTGGGTCCCGGAGGTTCCTTCAAAGATGAGTTGGGTGAGAATTTGAGGATTTCGCTCTCTGTCCTGACCCATCAGCCTATGGACCTTTTCTAGTACCAATAGCAGGA
>NW_007073184.1:0-771 GCF_000164805.1 Carlito syrichta
CACAGTGGTAGCCATGGAGTCCTGAAGGGGCATCTCCCTGCCTCTTCCTGGTGTGGAGCACGCCATGGCCCCCCGGGCAGGTTTGCCCAGTCTGACCCTGGCCAGCTATGTGGCAGCCACCCACAGGCCCTCCAGCAGCAAGGCTGGAAGCCCATGTGCCCACAGCTGTCCCTGAGACCGATGCACAGATGGACCTTCCTCATCACCACTCCATGCTCCCTTCCTTCTGGATCAGAAGGAAATGAATATATTTATGTTTTGGGAGGAAGAGATCACCACTGTCAGGCTGTCACCACAGGCAGCAGTCACGCAGGGACTTGTTTCTTTGAGCTTCCGCGTGGCTTCCCTGGGTTGGTGGCAGCAAGCAGGCAACATTCAAGAGAGAGAAGAGATGACACTTTCCCCATGGGGATGTCTCTGTTGTCCAGGTGTGGCCTCAGAGGAGACAATGAGCTGGTTGGTCTTTCTTTGTCCCCCAGCTCCCATCTACATATTGGCTCCTGTGTTCCTGCATGGTCTGGATGCCACCCTTTCTCCTCCCTTCCCCTCACAGCCTGTCTCCTTTTGAAACTTGCTTTCTGGTGCCTCCTCTCTGGTTTCACAGAACAACTGTTTCACCTCTTGAGCCACCACAGGGTCGCAACCAAGGCAGAGATGTGAAGAGGACAGTCTCTTCCCTGAGATTCTTGCAGCCTCCCCAAGTTGCTATTGAGCAAGAATACACTGATTCGCAGCCAATTCAGCTCTCCAGTATGATGCGTGGAGACTTGA
>NW_007073185.1:0-1931 GCF_000164805.1 Carlito syrichta
CTACTTCAGCTACTTTGACTGCAGTCGGGGTAGATAATAGAACAGTAAAGGGCCCCCTTTAGAGGGGCTTTAGAGGTTGTACATTTCACTCTTTTATCCATACCATATTACCTGGTTTAAAAGAATGGGCATTGGTAGTTAAACTAATTGGCAATCATCTTTTGACTTGACAATGGATGGCATTTAGGACCGAACCCAAGGCTTGCATTTGCTGTTTTAGAGTAAGACTTTTTAATTTTTCTTTTTATGTTTCCCTGTATGCTCTTAATGAGAGGGGGTGGCCACCCATAAAGAATTTTAAAAGGCGAGAAACCTGTTTAATTTATTTAAAGGCCTGTTTTGGGGTGTTTTCCCATAGCAGGGGCTTTTGTCCATCCCCCTGTGAGGCTTCATAGAGGGGTTTTATCATGATAGAGAAGATAGGCATTTAAATTTTATAGACTATTATAGAAATAGGACCACCCTTAGGGTTTTTTTGTGGGGTTTTTTTTTTTGTTGTTGTTGTTGTTGTTTTTAACAGTTGTTAGTTGGGTTCTTTCTTTAATTTTTAGTAGCACTTACTCCCCTGGAGTGTTTGAGTTTCTTCTGGTTTAAAGTGTCTAGTGAAAAAGTTTATAAACTGTGATTAAAATTTGTCCCAAATGGACAACACATTTTCTTTTTTCTTTTTTTTAACGTTTGTGGTCCTCTTTCCTTCAGAGGTGTAGGGAAAAGGCCTACTGTTAAACAATTTTAAAGGTGTAACAAATTCCATTTCAGGACTTGGATTCTGAGTGATGCAATACAAATACCTAAGTTTAGTTTACTTGTGTCTTTAAAGTTTTCTAGTGATTATTATGCTAAACCTCAAATTGAAGGATTGTACTGTCTTAGTTTTACATTTGATGGAGTTTTCCCTGGATTTGCCAAGGGACGGGATATGTTGCCACTTGGCCTGCAGTAGAAACATTTGAATGCCTTTTAAAACCTACCTATAGGGAATTTATTTATGTCTAGCCTGTACTAGCTACGCTGTCTTAATTATTTATTCTTTAGAGATTTTTGATCCCATAATTATTTGGGGTGCTGAGGGGTGAAGGTCCGTCTTCTGTAATTTCTTCAGAACTGATAATGGGTGCAGTCCTGCATAGCCAGAGATTGAAAATCTCTCCTTGTCTGACCTGAGGCATCCAGATTTGTTTCAGCAGTGGCAGTTTGCAGGCACTGACTGGAATTCTTGCACGACCATTATGTGGGCATGAAATTACTGGATTCTAGCTTAATAAAAGGAATAAAGTCAGGCATACATTTTGACAATTTTAGGCAGTGGCTGATTACCTTTTGTACAAAAGCTACAAGGTCTGAAGTTATTAGCATAACTTAAATGATAAACTTTAATTTCTGTGGCTTTATTACAAGTACCAGCATTTGTATTTCCGGACTATAATGGTAGCCTGACAGATTGTTTTAGACTATAATTTGAACTAGGCACTCAAGTAAATTTTATATAAAATTTGAAGAGAAATCCAAAAATGTTTGGAGACTTGCATCCAGAAATGACTTTATTATGCCTAGATTGTTTATAGATTTTTTTCTGTATATATTGTTTTCATAAGCTTTTCTTATGCCATTTTGGCACACATATTATTTTATTTTTGTTCTTTAACCCCTTTTTAAAAAATTCTTAGATAACTATTTACTTTATTATAGGACAGAAATTTACCATATAAGACTTCCTCTTAGATAAAAATATCCTTTTTCTTATATTTTTTCTTTGTTTTCTTACTAAAACCTTATTTGTATACTAAGCAACACTCTTTATATTTTTTCTTTGCTTTTTGCTTTCCCTTTTTATTTATTTATAGATAACCTTTTACAGTTATAATTTGAATTCACCTTTTAGTAACTGTTAGGTGAAACATTTAACTTTGGTAACACCTTTAATTCCACTA
>NW_007073185.1:3371-4061 GCF_000164805.1 Carlito syrichta
TTTCTCTCCTTAGGAAGCTCAATGAAAAGGACCTCTGTTCCCCAATCACTTATAGCATTCAGAGATAAAATCTGATTTCACAGCTGGGCTGGTAGACCTTGGACCCACCCCTGGCTTCATTAAATGCAAAGCATTACATTGCAGTGATGGAAAGATAAAAAAAGATGTCTACAACAAACAGCTAATCCAAAAAGCTTGGCAATATAGGGACACTCTGTCTCTACAAAAATACAAATAAAGAAGTAGCCGGGTGTGGTGGTATGTTTGTGGTCCCAGCTAGTTTGGAGGCTGAGTCAGGAGAATCCTTTGAGCCCAGGGGTTCAAGGCTATGATTACACCACTGCACTTCTGTTTGGATGACAGAGTGAGACCCTGTCTTTAAAACAAATTACAAAACAAGGAAGGAAGGAAGGGAGGGAGGGAGGGAGGGAAGGAATGAAATAAGGAGGAAGGGAGGGAGGGAAGGAGAGAGGGAAAGAAAGGAAGGAAAGGAGGGAGGGAGGGAAGGAGAGAGGGATAGAAAGGAAAGAAGAAAGGAAGGAAGGGAGGGAGAGAAGGAGGGAGGGAGGGAGGGACGGTGAGAGGAGGAAGGGAGGGAGAGAGGAAAGAAAGAAAGAAAAGGAAAAGAAAAGAAAGGAAGTAAGAACAAGTCAAAAGTCTAAAACACCCAGAAAGACAAGCAGGCAAGCT
>NW_007073186.1:0-501 GCF_000164805.1 Carlito syrichta
AGGTGGGGGCCCATTCGCTCTTTCGCAGAGGGACCCACTGTCGGTGGCCTTCAGACCGGGAGGGGACACCAAGCCGCTCCCATAGGGACGCATGGGCCCCAAAACAGCTGCTCAAGAGGAGACCCAGGCCCACCCCCATCCCGGATCGCGACCTCCCGAGATCTCGGACAGAAGCTGTCCTCAGCGGAGGCAGTTCCAGGCACCCCACACTGGCTGTGTGACTCCGAGTCGGGACCGCGACCCCTCTGAACCTCCATTTCCTCGTCTACAGAAGGGACACAGACACAGGCGCGCTGGGGGCTGACGCTTTATTGGCCGGCTCGGCCCCGGCCCCGCCCCGGCTTCTGCTCAGAAGATCTGCACCCGGTCCACGTGCACGTCCCCCTCCACGTCCACCTGGCACACGTCCCCCGTCGGTCTCCGGTGGCGGAAGAGGTAATACTCCGAGTCCCCGACCAGGATCTGCGGGGCGGGCCGGCGGTGAGGGTTGGGCGGCCGGGG
>NW_007073187.1:0-1272 GCF_000164805.1 Carlito syrichta
TCTGAGGTATGTATGCTATTATTTGAGAAATTAAATATTATATACGATATAGGGTTTAAAGCCAATAGGTGATTGTGAGTGAGTGTATGTGTACATGGTCTGTTTCTCTGATCCATGTCTCTATTGAGCAAAAGGAAATGCCCTGAGAGTTAAATAACTATTAGGATGCATCTGAATAGCAACATTAACTGAAGTGTGTGTGTGTGCATGTGTGTGTACACACTTATAAAAGAAATAAAGAATCAAACTAGCGTAGTTAAGAAATTTGAGAATTGTTCCTTCAATTCCTAGGAGAAAACTTGTTAGAAATTACTTGTCATCAACTCCTACATCAGATATTATGAAATTAGGGCTCATGGATTCATTTGTGTAAGAGTATCAGGGGGTTGTCTGAACCCCCCTCACCAGTAATGCATTTCATGTGCATGGGAAAATATGTATGGGTAAGAATCAATAGTCTTTTTAGCTAATTTCTTAGTCATGAAAGAATTAATTAAAGAGTGAGGAAGAATTGAATACCCACGGAGTCTCTTGGCTCACTTGAGTAATTGCACTTCATAAAAAATGTACACGATTATAAACACTCTCACAACCAAAAAGACTCATATGACAAATTGAATTGCTCATAAAGGCATTTGTCAGACATAAATCACTGTAACAAATGTGTCCAAAGAGGTTTGCTTCTAATATGCTCAATTCTAATTTATTACAAAACAGCGCACAAACCTACTGCACAGTGAATTCATCTGTTCATTCAACAAGTAGGTAGGGGTGCCCTGCTCATGAGAAACACGGTCTCACTCTGGACTCAGATACAGGATGGTGATGGCAGAGGGTAACGCTTCCACCCTCATGGAATTTGCATCCTTGAAATGCAACACTTTAGTCACAAAGGCTGCTCTCATACTACTCTACAGAGAATTTCATTTTTTACTCAATGCTTTGCCTGTGTGAATGTCTTTGTGTACCTGCTGCACTTCCTTCTTTCCTAGATTCCTGGGTATGGTGGACTCCGGGAAACACTCCAGGGAGTGGGAGTCACCCCCAAGGGTCCCACAGTCATGGACTTCAGATCTGGGGCTCTGAGATGTTGTCTCTGAACTCCAGATAGTGTCTGACCCCTGGGGAAATTAATAGGCCTGAGTAGACTCCTCCCCCATTATTTAGTTCCAGGAGTCAGTAGGCAGATGAGGGTGTAGTACACATGCTGGAATAAGAACCCCCATTCCTGAAACTATCTGTACCTGTATCCACTCTGTGAACATTGTGTGT
>NW_007073188.1:0-706 GCF_000164805.1 Carlito syrichta
CGACCTAAATGTAAAACCTCAAACCATAAGAACCTTAGAAAAGGAAGGAAATACTCTCATGGAAATCGGAACTGGAATCCAATTTCTGTACAAAACCCGAAACCCACAGGACTTAAGAGAGAAGATAGACAAATGGGACCTTATTAAACTGACAAGCTTCTGCAAAGCCAAAGAAACCATCAAGAGAGCAGGGAGACAGCCCACAGACTGGGAAAAAGTATTTGCCAACTCTAGGTCTGACAAAGGCTTAACATCCTGGATCTACAAGGAACTGAAGCGTACTGAAAAGAAGAAAACAAACAACCCCATTATAAAATGGGCAAAAGACATGAACAGACACTTCACAAAAGAAGACATTCGAGCAGCCAACAAACACATGAAGAAATGCTCAACCTCACTAATCATCAGGGAGATGCAAATCAAAACCACACTGAGATACCACCTAACTCCAGTCAGAATGGCAATTATCAACAACTCAAAAAATAACAGCTGCTGGAGAGGGTGTGGTGAAAAGGGAACACTTCTACACTGTTGGTGGGAGTGTAAACTAGTGCAACCTCTGTGGAAAGCAGTGTGGCGATTCCTAAAAGCTCTAAAAATCGACCTTCCATATGACCCTGCAATCCCCCTACTGGGAATATACCCTGAAGAACACAAATCACTCTATAAAAAAGATACCTGCACACGTATGTTTATCGCAGCATTG
>NW_007073189.1:0-924 GCF_000164805.1 Carlito syrichta
CCCCTGTGTCTCTAGGAGATGGCAGGTTTCTCTAGACACCCAAGAAAGACTTGGAGATTCAAGGTCTGAAGGAATCTGTGTGCCATTTCAGAAAAATCCTACACCTAGGAGAAGATCATATTTTTCAAAGTGTGTCTACAGCTGAGTCACTTCACAGAGTTCTCACCCTCTCATTGACACAAGATGGAAAGAAGAGGCCCATGCACCCAGAAAATTCATTAAACAGTAAAAGATGTGAAGGGAGGTCTGGCTGGCCTGAAAAAGCCTACTGTTTGGGAATAGGGAAGAGTGTAGTAGCTCTCCCCAGTGACTCTGTAACTAACTAATTACACAAGACCTCTCCGGCTCCAGTTCTACCAAATTCTCCAACTACATTCCCTGTAATTTACATTGATATGCCCTCTTTTAGCCATATGAAGTTGCTTAAGCTTCCCTAATTCTACCAAGCTGTTCCATGCCTCTGCATGTTATTTGCTCTCCTTCTATCGGAAATTGCCTTTCCACTCCTTATTTCATTGAAAATTTTTGATTCATTCATTGACATGTGTTTGAGTTGTTACCTCCTCTGGGAGGCATTCCTCTTCATCAGTGTCATTTTTCTCTCCATGCACACAAAAAGTCATGTGAGTACACAGTGACAAGGCAGTCTTCTGCAAACCAAGAAGTGAGCCCTCACCAGAAGCTGACCATACACGTGCCTTAATCTCAGAATTCCTTTATACTATCAATGTACCTACCTCTTACCTTTATTCAACCAATTTGATAGGTATTTGTGAAAAACATACTATAGACCAGAGCTCATAATGACTGGCGGACAAAGCAAATGGTGTTCTCCCTACAGGGACTTCATTTCAGTTACCTTTGGTGCATAGTAAATTGCCACAAAACTTAGTCCTTCTTGAATCTTGTGACTTCTGTAGTGAG
>NW_007073190.1:0-1003 GCF_000164805.1 Carlito syrichta
CACTCACCTCAGCCTCCCAGAGGCGTGGGATTACAGGCTGAGCCACCGAGCCCAGCTAACTACTTTTTCAACTTAATTTTTTTTTTATTTCAACACTGTGGGGTGCAATTCAGAGTTAGGTACACAAATATTTATTGTGCAGGTACCCTTATTGATGAGGTGTCCCACCATTCCCCATTTCTACTACTGTAAATCCCACCTCCGTGCCCCACTACCTTCCCCAGTTTCCTGCTACTCTCAATCATTTTCTTATAGTATTAAAGTAGTTGTCCAAGGTCCACTGATGAGTGAGCACATTTGAGGAACATCTTCGCATTCCTGTGCCTCTCCACCAGCTGCTGCCAATCACCATTCTACCCTTTTCTTCTTTAATTTTAGCTTTTTCTTTCATTTTTTAAGTTCACCCATGTTATCACACATAAGAAAATATTTTCTTGTTTTTAAAATCTATGCTAAACAGTTTTCAACTGTGTGTCTGTGCGCATACGCACGCGCTCCTATGCATACATGTGTTGCATGTTCTTTATTGGTTCATTCATTGGTGGACACTTAGATTATTTCCAAGTCTTGACTATTGAAAATAAAGCTGCAATGACTGTAAGAGTGCTGATACTGATTTTAAATCTGATTTTATTTTATTTTTTGAATATATATATATATATACCCTAAAGTGGGATTTCTGGATCAAATAATACCTTTATTTTTAATTTTTTGAGAAACCATTTTACTGTTTTCCTTTTGCATTCAGAGTTAGCACCCAAAATAAAACTAGGAGGATAAAACCCAATGGCATGGGATTGTAAATGACAGGGTGGTGGGATCCCAAATAGAATGTGGAATAAAAGGCAAAATCATTAAATTAGTATAATACACCTAATGTACAAAGTTATCAAAATTATGAGTGTAAATTTACTTAGGGATCAGTTCCAATATTTCCTTGTGGTAGGGAGAGTGCATGCTTTCCTTATAGTTTGGGGTCAAAAGGTCAGTTGTTCACGACTTT
>NW_007073191.1:0-788 GCF_000164805.1 Carlito syrichta
TTCTTTGAGTCTGTGTATGTCCTTTCTAGTGAGATGGGTCCCTTGAAGGCAGTATTTTGTTGCCTTGTGATATTTTATCCATTTTGTCATTCTATATCTTTTCAGTGGTGCGTTTAGTCCATTCACATTCAGACTAATTATTGAAATGTGAGAGTTCGTCCCTATCATGGAGTTCTTATTGAGTTGTTGTTCTTCCACTTGGTTTTTTCTTTTTTCTTTTTTTTTTTTTTTTGTCTTTCTTTTGGTTTTGGGGTTGGTTCGTGTATATTTTATTCTTTTCCCTGTACTCTTGTGAAGAACGTTGTTCTTTTTTCCTTTTCTTCTGTGTTTAGTACTTTCTTAAGTGTTTCATGTAAAGATGTTTTTGTGGCTGCATAAGTTCTTAGGGATTGGATATCTGGGAAAGATTTTAATTCTCCCTCACTGATGAAGCTTAACTTGGCCGGGTAGGTTATTCTTGGTTGAAATTGTTTATCTTTTAGGACTTTGAAGATAGGGCTCCAAGCTCTCCTAGCCTGCAGGGTTTCTGCAGATAAATCTGCTGCTATTCTGATTGGTCTTCCATGGTAGGTGATCTGGCCTTTTTCTCTTGCTGCCTTTAGGATTTTTTCTTTTGTGCCTACTTTATTTAGGTGTATTATTATGTGTCTAGGAGTTGGTCTTCTCATTTGTTGTCTTGCGGGGGTTCTCTGAATCTCTTGTGTTTGAATTTTTGCATCACTGATAGATAAGGGAAGTTTTCTTGAATGATCTCATGGAAAGTTTGTTCCAATGTGGTCTCTGTTTCC
>NW_007073192.1:0-1291 GCF_000164805.1 Carlito syrichta
GAGGCAAGGCCATGATAGCATTCCCTCCAGAGGCTGTGAGATCACCATGGTAACTGCCCCTTCCCTATCAATAAGCAAGAGCTATAGACGTCAATATTCGGAAAAAGCCATTTCCTTTTCTGTGGTTATGATAATATGACCTAGTTTCAAGACTGAAATGTAACTCTTTTTGTGCAAAACAAACAATATCTTTGTTGATGGAAGTATTTTACTAGAATTCGGTGTAGATAAATACAAAAATTTTGAAGTCGACCATTGTAGTCTGGTTTCAAGCAAGCAAAATCTGCGCCATAAGTCATGCAAGGATGCTACAGCTGCAGAGGGTGGTGTGTGTAGGTTCAGGAAGAAGAAAAATGAACAAATGACACATCAGAAACTAAGTTGGCAACAGTAAAACAATGCATGCTCCCACCCAGCTCATGGAGCTGTTTACAAGAAGCACACACCTCAATAGTTGTCAGTGTTTGTGACAATTTCTTATCAGTAATCATCTCTAGATATTTAACTGTTACAGCAGGGCAAAGCGAAATCAACATTTTCCAAATGAAATATATCTCCTTCCCAAGGGAGCAGCTAAGTATTACTCGAAAGCTTTGTTTTCACTGGCTGAAAGATCGACATCTAAGTCTCTAAATGGCATCTCATTTCAGGTGTGCAAAATCAGCATTGCAAAGTTATCACAAACACTGATTTGCACAGCCCACTGTGCAGGCATCAGTAAATGTTTGCAAATATGTGAATGAACGTATAGTCTAAACAAACAACTCCAGCTTGTACTAATATTTTGTTTCAACCTGGGGCACTAATGAGCTTAGTCAATGATGAGGAAAAAATAATCAGCGTCAGGAAGTGGGGTGTGGATCTTTTCACTTCTTCACAATCTCTAACATCCTCTTACTCGTCCACCAGACCCGGCGCTGTTGCCATAATGATCACATCCCACCCCCACTTACAAGAGTTTCCTTACTCCCCAAACCTTATTCTTTATCCCTATTTTCCTGACAGAACCCAGTGCAGACACATACGTGCCTACCTGCATTCCAGAGCTTTCTAAATAAGACCGCCCTGATATGAGTCTCTTCCTTCTCCCTTTCTTGTATACCTACCTATATACCTGCTACCTTCACATAGTCAGTCTACCTTCCAAGTGCAGCTTGAATGCCCTTCCTTCGGGAAGTCTTTGGAACCTTGTTGATCTTTTTCAGGATGCATTCATTTGTTTCAATCATTTGTTAATCAAACATCTAGGTGCCCACTAGTCTGTGCCCTCAAAGAGTTTTATGTTCTAGCA
>NW_007073193.1:0-838 GCF_000164805.1 Carlito syrichta
TATTTGAAGAAGAGCTGAGGAGACACAGACATAAGGATATGATGCTTTGTGTAGATCACAGCAAACAATTGAATCAAATCAACTGAAATTTTAGTGATGAAAGATAAAACTCCATTTGTAAAACAATATAAGCCAGGTTAGTGAGCCAGTAAACATTGTCACAATTATGCTCATGTGCACCTTTGGGGTGACCTCAAGTCACAAGTCAATGTTTTCTCAAATGCTAAGGATACCTGATTATAGCCTAAAATCATAGTGCCACCAGCACAGTGAGAAAACCTCAAAAATGTTACCAACACATTCTTGCATCTCCACTTGTCACTCCTGAAAAATTATACTTATTTCTAAAATGCAAAGACAAAAGACAAGGTAACCAGTATATTAAGAATTATGATTCCTTTTCTATTTTAGTAGCTACCAATACCATTCAGTTTTACTTTACAGAAGCCCTAAGAGTTTATTTAGAATGTAATGTATTATGTAAAAGTATTTACAATGTGGAAAAGATTCACACAGATATATTTTAATTAATAAACCCCTACTTGATTGTTAATACAATACGATTTATCACACTTTAATTTACTTAAAACCTTCAGTAATCCTGCTGTGCCATAAAAGGATTTGTGCCTGCTTTCTTCAAACAATGAGGTGAAATTTGTGGGAGGCTGAGTTGAGCGGATTGCCTGAGCCCACAGGTTCGAGACCAGCTGAGCAACTTGGTGAGAACTCATTTCTACAATAAATCAAAAATCAGCCAGGCGTGGTATTGCATGCCTGTAGTTCTAGCTACTCGGAAGGCTGAGTGGAACGATCACCAGAGTCCAGCAAGTCGAGGCTG
>NW_007073194.1:0-1236 GCF_000164805.1 Carlito syrichta
AAATCCTTAATGGGTATGCACCTAACAAGTGTCAAACATATGCTGCAAGGAGAAACTGCAAGAAGAACTTCAGGGAGAAACAGATGAACCACTATTGTAGCCAGAGAACTTAACATTTTTCTATCATAAGTGGACAAATCCAGCAGGTGGAAAATTAATAAGACATAGATGAGCAGCACCATATCACTGGATAGAAGTGATATCCAGCCGGGCACGGTGGCTCAAACCTGTCATCACAGCAATTTGGGAGGCCGAGGTGAGGGGATTGCCTGAGCCCACGGGTTCGAGAACAGCTTGGGCAACTTGGCAAGACGTCATCTATACAATAAATCAAAAACTTAGCTGAGCGTGGCAGCATGCACCTGTAGTTCTGGCTACTTGGAAGGGTGAGGTGGAAGGATCACCTGAGCCCAGTATGTCAACACTGGGGTGGCCATGAGCACGCCACTGCACTCCAGCCTCCAATTTAAAAAATGTGTTTAAAAATGGAAGTGATAACTATAGTTCTTCACCTGACAACAGCAGATCACACACTCAATCTCACATAAAGTATTCAGCAAAGACTGTTTATGGAAAATAAAACACACCTTAACACATCTAAAAAATAAGATCATACAATGTCTGCTTTCAGACCATAATGGAATTATTCCAGATCAAAATTCGAAAGAAACTGGAAAAATTCTTAAATATTTGGAGGTTAAACAACACATTTCTAAGCAACACGTGGGTCATGAGGAGATATGAAGAGAAATTAAAAATATATTTTGAACTTAATTTAAAGGAAAATACAATTTATTAAAATGTGTGACATGCAACAAAAGCAGTGCTTAGAGGGACATGTATAGTATTGAATACATGTATTAGAAAAAAGAGAGATAAAACAATAATATAAGCTTCCACATCAGGAAACTAGAAAAAAAGAGAAAATTAAATCTAAAGGAGAGCCGGACTCAGTGACTAAGCCTGTAATCCCGTGCCTTGGGACGCTGAGGTGAGTGGATTGCCTGAAACCGCGGGCTCGAGACCTGCCTGGACAACTTGGTGAGACCTCATCTCTACAATAAATCAAAAATTAGCCAGGCGTGGTAGTGCGTGCCTGTAGTTCTGGCTACTTGGAAGCTGAAGCGGAAGGATTGCAGAACCCAGCAGTTTGAAGCTGCGGCCGGGAGCATGCCACTGCACTCCAGTCTGGGCGACAGATTTGAGACTCCAACTCAAAAAAATAAAAATAAAAAA
>NW_007073195.1:0-7403 GCF_000164805.1 Carlito syrichta
CAGATGAGGTCTCGCCAAGTTGCCCAGGTGGGTCTTGAACCCGTGGGCTTAGACAATCCACTCACCTCAGCCTCCCAAAGGTGCAGGATCACAGGCTGAGCCACCAAGCCCGGCTCTGGCCAATTACTTATAACCAAGTACTACCTCCATGTATCCTCCTTTTCATCCCTCTGAAACAAGTCCCAAATCCTCAACTTACTGGAGAACATTGTCATCAGAAGTAAAGTACTAAACCTTTTATTTTAACATTGATGTGGAGTGATGATGCCAGCATTAGTAAGGTGTCTGTTTCTGTACTGTACAAAGTATTTATTCCCCTAGCATATTGATTGGTTGAATCAGAGTTCAACTCTTTGATTGTGAGGATAATGACAGTTTAGAAAGGAAAATATTATCCACTTAATTGTGTTGATTTCTTTGCCTTTTGTCCTCCCTTTACTAGAGAGATTTATTCTACACAGATGGCAAAAATGTTACATGGTAGCTGACATGGTAACTGACAGAATTCTAGCAATGATTGTCTAGATGACTGCAGTCTTCTTCAGAAACCATAAATTTGTTCTATTATAGTCTGTTCTTAGGATGTCATGTGGCCAAAAGAAAGAATGAGGAAAATTAGTCCTTTCATTTCCTGATACATAGACATACTGCTCACTTTGGAGATTTTTTTACTATGGCCTATGTGTGGTCAAAAGACAAAGAAAAAAGTACTGATTTTAAAAACAGTAAATTAGCAGATTCCTAAGAATGAATCTTTGTTTGGACAGGGTGAATGTAAGTCAAATTTAGTCCTCTTAATGTAAAGTTGTAATGCTATACTGAGGCAATATTAGGAGGGTTGTCAAACTAATTGTTTTTTTGAGTTGGAGTCTCACTCTGTCACCCAGACTGGAGTGCAGTGGCCGCTCCTGGCCACCGCAGCCTCAACCTGCTGGGCTCCGGTGATCCTTCTGACTCAGCCTTCCGAGTAGCCGGAATTACAGGCGCGCGCTACCACGCCCGGCTAATGTTTTAATTTTATTGTAGAGATGAGGTCTCGCCTGCGCAGGAGGGTCTCGAACCCGCGGGCTCGGGCAATCCACTCACCTCAGCCTCCCAAAGGCCCGGGATTACAGGCTGAGCCACCAAGCCCAGCTGTCAAACTAATTTTTAAACAAACCTTTTTCAGTTTTTTGTGAATAAAATAAAGTGTACTTTGATTTCTTAGTAAGGAAACTGATTTCATTTGGTACATTCCTCATTTGAAATTACATGTAAAGTCGAACACTTGGGTTAAGATTTCAGCCCTGTCACATTTTAGCTGTTTGATTTTGGATAAATTACATAATCTCTGAGATTAGTTTCTATCTCTAAAATAGTTATCATTATGACTATAAAGCAAAATTGTTGTGAGGAGTAAAGGAAATTCTATATATAAAGTATGTTTCACATAGTTTATGTTCAATATGGTTAAGTTAAAGATTGTCATCTTTGAAGCCAGATTTCTGGGGTCAGTGTTGTTAGGATCCAGATAGGGTGAGGGCAGATGGATGGAGAAAGGAGAGGCACAGGGAGGCACAACACAGGTAGAGCTGGCAAGCCAGAGGTGCACACTGGCCACCCAGAGATCTGAGTAAATGCAAAAGATTGCAACACAAAATCATGAAGGAAGAGAAGATTTATTTAAGAAAACTTCACTCCCCACATACAGGGAGGGGCCTACACTCTAGATAAGTGATAAGAGCCCCAGATTTAATCCTTTCCCTTGGGGGTGTCATAATCAGGTAGGTGTGACTACCATGACTTCTGCATTGACCATCTGGGAATGTCTTGGAGATCCTGTGACAGAGACCTGCTGATGTTTGCCCATATTCTCATAGCCCCTAGAGAAGGTCTTGATGAGGTTCCATTGCTCCTGTAAATTCCTGAATAACATTCCTTAGAGTTAATGAAGGATGCATTTTCCCTTTCTTTCTTTTTTTTTTTGAGTTGGAGTCTCACTCTCTTGCCCAGACTGGAGTGCAGTGGCATGCTCCCAGCCACCGCAGCCTCGAACTGCTGGGCACAGGCAATCCTTCCACCTCAGCCTTCCAAGTAGCTGGAACTACAGGTGCTCACTACCGTACCCAGCTAATTTCTGATTTATTGTAGAGCCGAGGTCTCGCCAAGTTGCCCAGGTGGGTATTGAAGTCTCAGACTCAGGCAATCCACTCACCTCTGCCTCACAAAGTGCGAGATTACAGATTGAGCCACTGAGCCTGGCCTCCCTTTATTTCTTATGCATTCCCAGTGGGCAGCTTTGGGAGGTTCTTGATATTCCCACAGAGGGAACCTAATATACAGGAAAATTGAATCTCCATTAGCTTCCCCTTCTAAGTTGTCATAAGTCCTGTGATCTGCATAACTTTTGTAATGCATAAAGTCTTAGGACTTGCAAATTCCCTTTATAAGGGTGATTGCCAATCTGCCAGGCCTTAGAGCACCAAGAAGTCTGGTCAGAAAACTCTGAGGGAGGAGGGGAGTCCTGATCACTATGCACTGAGTATACAATGGTGGTCATGCTTGGGAAGTCTGTGTTTCTGAAAAGACAAAGTCAGCAAAGTTAGTCTTTACCTGAATTATGCATTTTCCCAGAACATTGCCTTTCTTTTCTTTCTTTTTTTTTATTAATCAGTAATTTTTATTATGGTTTTGTGGGGTACAGTTAAGGGTTAGGTGTACAATTACGTTTCATTCAGGCACCCTGTTGATAAGAGGTGTTTTCCCATCCCCAGACAGATATTTGCTACTGTTAATCCCATCCCCCCCCATAGTTTCCCAGTACCATCAGTCATTTTCTTATAGTATTGCATTGGATGTTCAAGGTCCATTATATGAGTGAGAACATGTGATATTCGGATCTTTGTTTCTGTAAAAGGTCACTTAGTATTATTAACTCTAGTTCCATCCAGGTTGCTGCGAAATTCATGATTTTGTTCTTTTTTATGGCTGTGTAGTATTCCATCGTGTATATGTACCACATTTTTTAAATCCAGTCCTCTTTTAATGGGCAGCATGGTTGTTTCCAGGTTCTTGTTATTGTGAACAATGCTGCGATAAACATACATGTGCAGGTATCTTTTTTTAGAGTGATTTGTGTTCTTCAGGGTATATTCCCAGTAGGGGGATTACAGGGTCATATGGAAGGTCAATTTTTAGAGCCTTTAGGAATCACCACACTGCCTTCCACAGAGGTTGCACTAGTTTACACTCCCACCAACAGTGCAGAAGTGTTCCCTTTTCACCACACCCTCTCCAGCAGCTGTTTTTTTTCTGGAACTGGCATCCAATTCCTGTACAAAACCCGTAACCCACAGTACATAAGAGAGAAGATAGACAAATGGGACCTTATTAAACTGACAAGCTTCTGCATAAGCCAAAGAAACCATCAAGAGAGCAGGGAGACAGCCTACAGACTGGGAAAAAGTATTTGCCAAATCTAGGTCTGACAAAGGCTTAACATCCTGGATCTACAAGGAACTGAAACGTACTGAAAAGAAGAAAACAAACAACCCCATTATAAAATGGACAAAAGATATGAACGGACACTTCACAAAAGAAGACATCCGAGCAGCCAACAAACACATGAAGAAATGTTCAACCTCACTGATCATCAGGGAGATGCAAATCAAAACCACACTGAGATACTGCCTTTATTTTCTCATTGCAAGAAACAAAATGCATTTTCGTGCTCTCAGTCTGTCCTTTCAAGTCATTTTTCACATCTCTAAAATATTGTTGATAAATGCCTTCCTCATAGGATTATTTTATAATTAAATAATATGATGTATGTGATTGGCTTAGTAACATAATAAATCATATGCATACTCAGATTCACATATACGTGCATTACTTTTTGTGTTCACATTTATATAAAACATCCCCCATCCCTCCTTTCGCCCCTCCCAAAAAAATGAAATGAAATGACCTAAATTATTTGATTAAATTAAGGTCTTAAATATAATATGACTAAAATAAAACAATTATTTGTATTATTTAGTTAAAGCATGAAAAGAAATATTTTGGTTTGTACATCACCAGTAGATATTCAATTTTCAAATGATTCCTTACAACATTCTTGAAGTAGGCTAGTGGAATGAAATAAATTCTAAACATTGACTTTTTTTTCCTTTCCCTACTTCTACCTCTTTAATGTGAGATATCAAGCAACAGTCCCTGGGTCTCTACAAATCAAATTTCTACTTGTCTTCTGCTTTCTCTCATTCTCACTTTTCCATAATTTCCTTCTGTTGCCATGTTGAACTTTTTTAAAAATACTTTTTGGTGTGACTTTATCACATATCTCTCAGATTTTTCTCTTTCTCTGTCATTTATCTCAAATTATAATCATTCCTTCTTCTGTATCTTTTATATGCAGACGCTCTTAGAACTTTACTTTTTAATAATTTAGCAAAATATCTGTCAAATGCACTCAGTTCACTCCCTGGGATTGCACTTTTCATAGATGCTAAGTAAAGTGCTAAAATCAGTCATCATATAAAAAAATCACATAGAGTCAATGTTGTGCATGAATATAAATTAAATTTCCTATAGATTATCATCTTCATAATTTTGTATGTACCATATTGTCTCTGAATAATTCTAACAGGAAATTCTTTTCTTCAAGATAATAACAGAGACGCTTTCTTCAGATAATTCCATATAAGCTTGTTGTATGTCTTACAGGTCATGTGATATTAAATTATTTTTGTCTGGTATAGAATTCAATTCATATCAAGTAAATACTTATATAATGTAACTCTCTCTGTGGTTGCCAAGGAAGCATCTTTCCTTGTTCTTCCTAGTTTCTTGTGGCTCCCAGCAGCCTTTGAGATTCCTAGGTTTACAGCTGCTCCAGTCTCTGACTCCAACTCCACACGACCTATTTCTCTGTCTGTCTGTTTCTGTCCTCTACTCTTTTTTCTTTTTTTTTGAGTTGGATTCTCACTCTGTCACCCAGACTGGAGAGCAGTGGCTGCTCCCGACCACCGCAGCCTTGACCTGCTGGGCTCCGGTGATCCTTCCCGCCTCAGCCTTCCAAGTAACTGGAAATACAGGTGCGCACTACCATACTCGGCTAATTTTTGATTTATTGTAGAGATGAGGTCTCGCCAAGTTGCCCAGGTGGGTCTCAAAACCGTGGGCTCAGGCAATCCACTCGCCTCAGCCTCCCAAAGTGCGGGATTACAGGCTGAACCACAGAGCCCGGATATCCTCTACTCTTCTTATAGACACTAGTTATTGGCATTGGGACCCACTTTAATCCAGTATGATCTATTCTTGATCCTTGGCTAATGACATTTGCAAAGACCTTGTTTCAAAATACAGTGACATTCCAAACTTCTAGATGTGCATGAATATTGGGGAATACAATTCAATCTACCATAGGTGATAAACTATATTATCACAATTTTATGCAGAAGATCTTAACATAATTGCTTTAGAAGGCTTATATTCAAATTAACTTTGTAGACTGTAAACTGATATTTGGTTTCCAGGAGAATTCCAAAATGGAAAACATCTTGAGGATAACCAGAATAGTTTGATATTTGGCCTCTCAGAGAGTTTCATCTTCCAGAAGACCCACGCTGAAGGTACATTTGTTAGTGTGTATAACTTATTCTTTCCCAAAACTAGTTTTCACCTATGGAATATTGAAAATGGCATAAGAACATCTTCAATTTGCCCAATTAAACTACTTTTTACCTATCTTTTGTTATTGGTGCATTCTTAGTTGCCCAAGTTTCAAGTTTACAAATCCCTAAGTCACCTGAAGTTATTGTCCATCTAGTCTACCCTTTGACAATGACATATAGAGCTGCTAAAATCTTTTTTGTATTGTTGTAAGAGAGACTTTTTAAAGAAAAAAAGTAGCTGTCCCCAACTTGAACATCTTTCCTACTTTCACATATTTTATGTTTGTTTCTTATTCACAACCACTATATTTTCTCTCTCATTGCAGTATTTTTCTTCTAGTCAATCTAGAAACATCTTTCCTTATGACATTACTTACAGTATAGGATTAAAATTTTATTATATTTATATATAGTATTATATATTTAATACATTTTATTTCATTCTTTTTAATAGTATTGCATTAAAGCACTGATAATTAACAACTATTTCTTTTTTTATATTCATTAAACAGTATTTTCTTTTGAACTGATAGGCAATTACATAGTGGCTAAGTGCAATTTATTTCTGTATTACATCTTTAGTATTTTTGCATAAACAGACTGTAAAAGTAATCTGAAAATTTAGGTTCTCAGAATTTAGAAGAGAAAAACAAAAACAATAGATTGAAACTAAGATGCATATGTGCTATCTCTAAATGTACAGATATATATGTTTTTTCTGTTAGGTATCTGCTCGTTTTAATATGTGATAATGTCATTTTGTCTTGCACATGTAAAGCTTAACTATAATCGTCTTTTATGTTAAAAATGACAATTACTGTATTCTGTGTATGTTCTGCTTTAAACTCACACATATATTTCACCACTTGCCTTTTGATCTTATGTCTGTGTTTTAAAAACAATTCAGCATCATTTACACAATTTATATTGTGGCTACACTATATACTTAATAATTTATCATCACTGATTTCCACCATGTTTTAGTAACAAATTGTTTTTTTTTAATTATTTTTGCTCGCTAGGTGAGTAAATCAATTTAATGAATGACCATTAAATAAGATAAATAAGTTTTTTTACATTTTATATTTAAAACATGACTTATTTTTTATCGATACAATTGCATCAAAATTAATGGTTACTCTTTTCTAAATACCGAATTTATCCTTCAGTGACAAATAATGTTTACAAAGTCTGTGTTTATTCAAAATTTGCATTTTCAATTTGTCATTTGGAGCAATTGAAAAGAAAAGGGAGCTCTTTTATTTTTTTCCAATTGATACTTGCTTTACTGTCAGTAAGCAGCTATGAGTATGTTATTTTTGTGCTTATAAGAAAGGATGCCCCTTTTTTGTGCTGATCATTCTAAAGAAGAGAAATATGATTGTCATATGTGCTTATGATTATATTATTTAATTTTTGGGTAAAATTTTAATAATTAGATTTCATCTTGGTTTGGTCAATTGGTTGAACAGAAACTATCCCCTTCCCTTGCCTGCATTTCAAAGACTGTTGAAGACACCATAAAACCAAAGGTAAAGCCAAGTGAAAGCCAGGCAGAGCTATCTCTTTGAAGCTGAGGACAACAAATGTATCACATTGAAGATAAAGGCTGAGAGGTTATTGAAATAGCACTAAGTAGAACATATGATCCAAATCAATAAAGGCAAAATTTTTTCTTCTGATGATAAGATGGAGCTAGTAATTTCAGTAGTCTTGATTATGGGTCCTTAATGTGTGGGACCACAGGAA
>NW_007073196.1:0-783 GCF_000164805.1 Carlito syrichta
AAACCTGGTCATTCTTTTTCAGTGATACACAGTTTGCCTCAACTTGGGAACTCAAACTCTTTCAAAATGCCTGGGTGCCCTTTCACTATCTTTTCAACAATCTTGGAATTCAGTTACTTGTTTACCATAATTGCTCTACTCTTTCTCATTAAAAAACTCTTTTTCCCTTAGTAGACAGATGGGAGGAAAAGCAATTACTTTATATGGCAAAAATAAATAAATAAACAGAATTTTCTTAAGATGGTGCACAAAAAAATGTTTCTTGTAATGAAAATTCTCTATCGTTACTGCTTTTAAGTAACACAACATAAATACTGAAAAGGAAGATTTTACAAATCAATTTAATGTAATGGAGAATTAAAAAAGAGGTTAACCTTGTTTGCTTAACCATCCTTTTAAGCATGTAATTAGGGGGAACCTCTTTGGGTCCTCTTCCCAGAGGGAGCTTCTCTACCCTCTCAATAGATCCTGCTTTCTAACTTAAAAAAGGTTGTAATTACACATTCACTGTCTCTTAAACAATAGTAAAGGGTGGCCTGAAATAAAAACACCTGTTTTGCTACAAAAACTGTATGTCAGGATAGGCAGGAATATGCAATAATAAAAATCCAACCCGCCGGGCTCGGTGGCTCAGCCTGTAATCCTGCGCCTTTGGGAGGCTGACGTGAGTGGATTGCCTGAGCCAGCGGATTCGAGACCCGCCTGGCAGTGAGACCTCATCTCTACATAATCAAAAAATCAGCCGGGTGTGGTAGCGCATGCCTGTAATTCCCGGCTACTTGG
>NW_007073197.1:0-707 GCF_000164805.1 Carlito syrichta
ATGCAGTGAACCCTTTATCCAAAATAAGAAAGAAGGCCTCAATCTGCTTAAAAGTGAATTTATTATTTTCTGATTTTCTATTACTCCTTTTTATTCAGGTATATCCCCAAACTTTTTTTTTTTTTGAGTTGGAGTCTCACTCTGTTGCCCAGGCTGGAGTGCAATGAGATGCTCATGGTCACTGTAGCCTCTACCTGCTGGGCTTAGGAAATCCTTCTGCCTCAGCCTTTCAAGTAGCTTAAACTATAGATGCACACCACCACACCCTGCTAATTTTTTGATTTATTGTAGAGATAAGGTCTCACCAAGTTGTTCAGTCTGGTTTTGAACCCCCAGGCTCAGGCAATCCTCTCACCTCGGCATCCCAAAATGCTGGGATTAGAGGTTGAGCCTCTGCACCAGGCTTTTAATAGTAGCTGTATGACAAATGTGTGGGAAAACAAAGATGGATTAGATATTGTGCCTGCCCTCAAGGGGGTGAAATAGGTGAATGAGGGGATTGAGTGTGGATTGTGCTGTGACAGAAGTGTCTGTAGGGACAGTGTAAATACCAAAGGAAGAAAGAGTGATGTCTCTCTTGACATTAACAGATTTTACTAAGAAGATGATGCTGGATGCCAGTTTTGAGAAGAAATAAAGATTTTGAGTGGTCAAGCTTAAAGTTAATTCCCAGAAAGTCACCCTTTGTGATGAAAAATGCCCTATTG
>NW_007073198.1:0-787 GCF_000164805.1 Carlito syrichta
GATCTTGGACATCTCATGATCTTGGACAAGTCCACAAACCTCTTTTTCTGTATCTTTCCCAGCCTATCCTGCAGAGACTACAAGAGGTTCAAAGGAAATTGAGTTTAGGAAGGCTTCAGAGTCCTGAAAAAGTAAAAGGTATTAGCACCATTGTTGCTAGGAAGAGCCAGGAAAGGTCCCAGACCACCTCTGCTGTCAATGTGTCATTGATCAATGTTCTGACTGACGACTGTTGTGACGCTCCACTGTTAACACTAATTCATATATCATTGAAATCATCAGTACAAGTGAGCTATAACAAGGTTCCATGTCATGGGCACGTACACACGGCATTCTTATTGATAAAATCAGTATGGTTTGTATATGGATAATATGGTTGAATTTTGTTGTTACCCCTCCACATATTCATGTGAACCAACTGGACTCTCAGATGTTTTGGTGATTTATTTCTGAATATAAATACTACAGATGGAACTAAGAGGGACAAAACTCAAGTTTCCTGGCTTCTGTTTTCTCTTCCTTTAAGTCACTGCCCTCTACCCTTCACTCAAGAAGAGGGTCACCCTCTTTGCATCCAAAGAGGCCCAGTCAGTACTAAAGGCTCTTACGATCTAACTAAATATCTTCAAGTCTCAACACGTTTTACTGACAAGTGAGAATGGAGGGGCTGACTGGATCCCACACTTTCCCAGAAAAACTTTCTCTAACTTAGAACGACACGGAGAGCCCCTGTGTTCTAGCAGTGCCTGTTTTCCAGGCACCCCTTTACGTTTGGCTATACAGAGAA
>NW_007073199.1:0-1275 GCF_000164805.1 Carlito syrichta
CAACACCAAATTGATGCTTACCCCAATATGACTTTATATAATGTGATAAAAGAGGTAAAACAATACTACTTTTTTAGGAATACATACAATTATGTTAAAATTAGGTTAAAATATAATATCCTGATAATTAAGTTAATATTTACCTTCATCTAAATGCCAGAAATTTTGCTTCTTTAGACAGATATTAAATACAAAAAGGACAATTTTTTTATTATTTTAATAAACTTCCTCTATTAAAAAATTAAGTCTCAGCCGGGTTCAGTGGCTCAGCCTGTAATCCCGTGCCTTTTGGAGGCTGAGGTGAGTGGATTTCCTGAGCCCACGGGGTCGAGACCTGTCTGGTCAGCGAGACCTCATCTCTACAATAAATCAAAAAATCAGCCAGGCGTGGTAGCACATGCCTGTAATTCTGGCTACTTGGAAGGCTGAGGCGGAAGGATCGCGGAGCCCAGCATGTCAAGGCTGCAGTGGCCAGGAGCAGCCACTGTACTCCAGTCTGGGTGACAGAGTGAGACTCCAACTCAAAAAAAAAAAAAAAAAAAAATTAAGGCTCTATGATTGTAAAAGTAGAGAATATAATTAAGAAACACATATCCCTTTATTAATGAATATAGAAAAGGCCAAAATGCAATCAATTGCTAATTCTAACAATATGCAAAAATGTATTGTTGAATTTAACTTGCTTTTTGCTATGTTTTGTTATGCCTGTGTTCATCAGTGATATTGGGCTGTGTTTTTTTTTGTTGTTGTTCTTTCTTTGTGTGTGTGTGTCTTGTCTTTCTGTTAGAGTAATTCTGGCCTCATGTAGTCACTTGGAAATTATTCCCTCCTCTTCCATTTTTGTGAAGAGTTTGAATTAAACTGATATTAGCTTTTTAGCTACTTGAAAAAATTCAGCTGTGAAGACATCAGGTTTTGGGTTTCTCTCTCTCTCTCTTTCTCTTACTTTTGAGTTGGGGTCCCAATCTGTTGCAGATTGGAGTGTAATCTGCTGACCATCCTTCTGCTTTGGATCTTTCTGCTTTATTTTGCACAAAACAATTTGTTGAGTAAATGAATGAGTGAATGATGAGTCTTCACTCTTTAAGGGAAATTTAGTGATGGCTGCTTACCTAGAGAGGTTACAGTCATGAAAAATGGATTAGATAATTGCCTGTCCACAGGAAGTCATGATGGAAGACTTGAGAACCAAGCTGCTGTCTAATATTTCTGTAGAGGCTTGTGGCAAAGGCCAGTCTGCCCAAAGGGTGTGTAAGCGCTGAGTCTTTTTTCTAA
>NW_007073200.1:0-1287 GCF_000164805.1 Carlito syrichta
GCAAGACATTTGAAATTGTGTAACTTAACTAAATTCACTCATGTTAATCCTCAAGTTGGAGCTTCAAGTGATTTACCTGAAGATAGATGATGATGATAGATAGATGTTATAAGATAGACAGATAGACACACAAATATATAAATGTTTATGTATTATGTATTTCCCCTAAACATTAAACTCTTAACCACTGAATTTTTTTTTGAGTTGGTGTCTCACTCCATCATCCAGGCTGTAGTGCAGTGGCATGCTCACAGCAACACCAGCACTGACCTGATGGAATCTAGTGATCCTTCTGCCTCAGCCTTCCAAGTAGCTGGAACTACAGGTGCATGTTACCATGCTCAGCTAATTTTTGATTTATTGTAGAGATGAGGTCTTGCTAAGTTGCCCAGGTGGATCTCAAACCTGTGGTCTCAGGCAATTCCCTCACCTCGACCTCCCAAAGTGGTGGGATTGCAGTCTGAGCCACTGAACCAAGACTGAAATTTCTTAATGGCTCTCCCCAGTACCTACTAGTGAGTCATCTTCATTCATTTGTCATGCAAGGTCTTTTATGATATGACCCCAGGCTCTTTCATCATTTAATGCCTCATTTTCTCTCTACATTTCCAATGTTTTAGCCACATTTGACTGCTACGTGTTTGCTTCTGTATCTGCTCATGGTGTTTATTCAGAATGTCCAGTTATCCTCAGTTCCTCTACCTGGTAACCCCCAACTCATCTTTCTTTTTTTTTTTTTGACAGACTGGAGTGCAGTGGCATGTTCCCAGCCACGCAGCCTCAACCTGCTGGGCTCTGGTGATACTTCTGCCTCAGCCTTCCAGGTAGCTGGAATTACAGGTGTGCACTACCACACCCGGCTAATTTTTTATTTATTGTAGAGATGAGGTCTTGCCAAGTTGTCCAGGTAGATCTTGAACCCGCGGGCTCAGGCAATCCACTCACCTCAGCCTCCCAAAGCACTGGGATTACAGGTTGAGCCACCGAGCCTGGCTCCCAACTCATCTTTCCAGACCCAGCTTAAGCATCTTGCTTTCTGTTATTTTCTAAAACTCCCCAAGTAGAGTTGCCCACACTTTTCTTTGTGGTGCTTCAATACTATACACATATCTCTTTTGTACACTTATTCCTGTAACAAATACTGCTTGCCTACACATCTACTTCTTGTACTAATTTGCACATTCCTTGATGTGATCCATGTGATATTATTGGCTCATTACACAAAATCCCATTGCTCTTTTATTTTGATCCTGGTGGGTAGACTTGACTTGAGTTTTAAGGCACATC
>NW_007073201.1:0-777 GCF_000164805.1 Carlito syrichta
CATTGAAAAACATTCATTTATATTATTTTTATGTATTGTAATTTTGTCTATATTTAAGAAATATTTTGCCTGAAAATAGAAAGATGTTAGCATTCTAAATAATGGTAGCTACAATAAAAAGAAAAAAGTAGCATACAATTGTTAAATATAATGAGATGGAGTCAGATAAGTGATAAAAACTTTCTCTGTGAATTCAATGGAGAAACACTTAAACTCTGAGATTTATTTTTTCTTAAAAAACCAAAGTAACAAACTTCCCCTTTAAGCCAATAACATCATCCACTTTTCTGCATAAGATGGGCACAGGATTTCAACTTCTTAATTAACTGCCATGTAAATGTTTAGGACTGAAATTAGTCACCAGAGGAAGCCCATATTATTCCTCAAAAACAGTTGCAAAAGACTGGGGACAGAATGAAAATATACATAGAGATTGGGATAGAAGTTCAAGGAGAGTACAGATTGTTCTTTTACTGTTTCCTGAAATGCAGTTTCCTCCCAATTTCAAGCTTCAAAATTAACTAGCTTTGATGAACAAAAAGGCTTTGTGTGTGTGTGTGTGTGTGTGTGTGTGTGTGTGTGTGAATCAGACATTTAAAAATATTTTAAAAATATTTATTGTGAAGATGTGGGATACAATTCAGGATTAGGTATACTCATGGCTACTGTACAGGTAAATTTGGGACTGACTTTTGGTCCCCACTTCACCTGTTGAGGTCAGGTTCACTTATTGATGAGTGTGTCCCCCCTCATCTGGCATTGTCCTGCTATTGTCAA
>NW_007073202.1:0-824 GCF_000164805.1 Carlito syrichta
AATATTTCAAAGGATTAGAACACGACTGAGAATAAAAGACTTGCTTAGTTATTTTCAGTAAACATATTTGGATTTTCCCACTGATTTCAATCCAGTGGCGTCATTAGTCTTTACTTCACTCTGTGTCTTGGAATCATAGAATTACCTAAGTCATTTTAATAACTGTAACTTCTTTAGGTAATCAGCGGGCATCAACTTTCCCTTGAAGAGTGAAGACTCATCATTCACTCAATCTTTGATTCAGCAAACAGTTTTGTGTAAAATAAAACAGAGAATCCAAAGCAGAAGAATGGTCAGTGCACAAAACAAAACAAAACAAAGCAGAAAACAAGATAAAGAAAAGAGAGAGGGAGGAAAAAAGAGCCTAGGGCCTGATGGCTTCACAGCTGAATTTGTCCAAGCAGTTGAAAAGTAAATATAAGTTTCATTTAAACTCTTCACAAAAATCGAAGAGGCAGAAATAATTCCGAACTGACTATATGAGCCCAGAACTACTCTGATAGCAAAACAAGACAGACACACGCAAAGTAAAAACAAAGAATACCACAGACCAATATCACTGATGTACACAGGCATGACAAAGTCTTAGCGAAAACCAAGTTAAACAGAACACTGCTTTTGTGCCTATTGTTAGAAATAGCAATTGAGGTGATTTTGGCCTTTTCTATATTCATTAGTAAAGGGATATAAGTTTCTTCATTATATTCTCTAAGTTTGCAATCATATAACCTTAAGTTTTAAATGGAGGAAGCATACCAAAATCATAATAAAATTGTTCCTTTTATGCTTACTTTCTGGCTAAAGAAACGAAATTTCTGGCATTT